>NC_069503.1:1162614978-1162772478 GCF_027579735.1 Bombina bombina
CAAGCTGAAACGTCAAGACTGGGCCAAGAAATATCTCAAGACTGATTTTTCTAAGGTTTTATGTACTGATGAAATGAGAGTGAGTCTTGATGGGCCAGATGGATGGGTCCGTGGCTGGATTGGTAAAGGGCAGAGAGCTCCAGTCCGACTCAGACACCAGCAAGGTGGAGGTGGAGTATTGGTTTGGGCTGGTATCATCAAAGATGAGCTTGTGGGGCCTTTTCGGGTTGAGGATGGAGTCAAGCTAAACTCCCAGTCCTACTGCCAGTTTCTGGAAGACACCTTCTTCAAGCAGTGGTACAGGAAGAAGTCTGCATCCTTCAAGAAAAACATGATTTTCATGCAGGACAATGCTCCATCACACGCGTCCAAGTACTCCACAGCGTGGCTGGCAAGAAAGGGTATAAAAAAAGAAAATCTAATGACATGGCCTCCTTGTTCACCTGATCTGAACCCCATTGAGAACCTGTGGTCCATCATCAAATGTGAGATTTACAAGGAGGGAAAACAGTACACCTCTCTGAACAGTGTCTGGGAGGCTGTGGTTGCTGCTGCATGCAATGTTGATGGTGAACAGATCAAAACACTGACAGAATCCATGGATGGCAGGCTTTTGAGTGTCCTTGCAAAGAAAGGTGGCTATATTGGTCACTGATTTGTTTTTGTTTTGTTTTTGAATGTCAGAAATGTATATTTTTGAATGTTGAGATGTTATATTGGTTTCACTGGTAAAAATAAATAATTGAAATGGGTATATATTTGTTTTTTGTTAAGTTGCCTAATAATTATGCACAGTAATAGTCACCTGCACACACAGATATCCCCCTAAAATAGCTAAAACTAAAAACAAACTAAAAACTACTTCCAAAAATATTCAGCTTTGATATTAATGAGTTTTTTGGGTTCATTGAGAACATGGTTGTTGTTCAATAATAAAATTAATCCTCAAAAATACAACTTGCCTAATAATTCTGCACTCCCTGTATATATGTCTAGTGTATATCTGTGTATGTTGGTGTGCATTTGTGTATATATGTATGTATGTGCATATGTATGTATTTGTGTATGTGTGTGTGTGTGTATGTGTGTGTGTGTGTGTGTGTGTATATCTGTGTATGTTGGTGTGCATTTGTGTATATACGTATGTATATGCATATGTACAGGGAGTGCAGAATTATAAGGCAAATGAGTATTTTGACCACATCATCCTCTTTATGCATGTTGTCTTACTCCAAGCTGTATAGGCTCGAAAGCCTACTACCAATTAAGCATATTAGGTGATGTGCATCTCTGTAATGAGAAGGGGTGTGGTCTAATGACATCAACACCCTATATCAGGTGTGCATAATTATTAGGCAACTTCCTTTCCTTTGGCAAAATGGGTCAAAAGAAGGACTTGACAAACTAAAAACTACTTCCAAAACTATTCAGCTTTGATATTAATGAGTTTTTTGGGTTCATTGAGAACATGGTTGTTGTTCAATAATAAAATTAATCCTCAAAAATACAACTTGCCTAATAATTCTGCACTCCCTGTATGTATATGTGTGTGTATGTGGGGGGCAGCAGAATTTTGAGTGCCTAGGGCAGCACAAAACCTAAATACGCCACTGCAAGAATTCAACAAGGAGTGAACAAAGGACAAGTTCTGCTGTAATATTGTTTTTTATGTTGATTCCATAACTTCTTGTCTCTATAACAAACTACTTTATTCATTTATTCCTCCCTCCTTACCGCTTGCTACATTCATTGGCCCATCTCTTTTACCCTTTCCTCACTTTTACTCTTATGAACTTCACTCTTCATTCTTAAACTCTCTCCTTCCTGCACCTCATCCCAAAAACACACTCAATACTGCAAATCAATTTCTCAACTTTTTTCACTCTCTCTCGCTCATACTAGCTGCTTTTGATATTTCCCCTAATCCTGTAACCCCCCCCCCCAACACCGCTTTTTAGTTTACTCAAATTATTCTTGTTATTAAAGCCAAACCCCATTCTCTTGTGCACTCTGGAATTCTCGCTCTGTGTGCAACCAACTCACTTCTATCCATGACCTCTTTATTACCCACTCCCTCAACCTTCGGGCTCTAACAGAAACATAGCTCTCTCCTTCAGACACAGCCTCCTCTGCTGCATTGTCACAACGGGGTCTCCATTTCAGCCATCCTCCTAAGTCTAGAAACAGACAAGGTGGTGTAGGTATTTTACTTTCCTTGTTGCAGGTTTCAACAAATACAACTAATTTCTTCCCTCACATTTTCTTTCTTCGAAACCCACGTGATTCACTTATTCTCTCTCCTCTCTATACGTCTTGCAGTTACATACCGCCCACCTGGCTCCTCAACTCGCTTTCTAGATCATTTTGCTGCCTGGCTATCTTATTTCCTCTCCTAAGACACCCCTCATTCTTAAGGATTTCAACCTCCCTGTTGACAATCCCAGCTCACTTCCTCTTTCAGTCTCTCACAATGGACCGACTCTCCCACTCACAAAGATGGACACTCTTTTGATCATCTCCGCAACATCACCAAACACCCTACATCTCTCAAATCTCTGTTCTCTTCCATCTCCTCCTTTTCATGTCCTGACCAATCTATGTTACAGCACGTCCACTCTTTCATTGGCCCTTGACAATTTGGCACCTCCTACCATAGCTCGTAGGTCAGGCACTCATCCTCAGCCCTGGCTTACTCCTCTGACACAGTACCTACACAGATGTTCCTGCACTGCTGAGCCACATTGGAGAAAGTCTTGTTATTCAGCTGACTTTCTTCACTACAAGTTCATCTTAACTCCTATTATTCTGTCCTTAACCTCTCTAAGCAAGGCTACTTCTCTACTCTTTCTCCAAACCCAAAACATCTGTTCTCCAGTTTGAATACCCTTCTCTGTCCACCTCCAACTACATACTTCTCTCTCTGCTCAAGATTTTGCCAGCCACTTCAAGAAAAAATGTATTCCATCAGAAAAGAATAATCTCTCAATATACTATCAGTCTCCAAGCCCCTTAACAGCTTGAAATCACCCAAAACCCACAAAACCACAAATTAAGCTTTTTTGACTCTGTTACTGAGGAATAAGTTTCTGCCCTTATATTGTCCTCTCACCTCACTACCTGACCCTCTATCCCATCCCCTCGCAGCTACTCCCCTCCCTCTCTCCTACCCTTACATCTATCCTCACACACATTTTCAACCTCTGCTTTAGCACTGGTATATTTTCATAATCTCTTAAATATGCACTGGTCACACCTATCCTCAAAAAAAACTTCAACCTCCCCATCCAGCTACTGCCCATTAAACTTTCTCCTTGCCCACTGCAATCTGGATTGTGCTCTCAACACTCCACAGAGATAGCATTTCTTAAGATTACTAATGACCTACTTACAGCAAAATCAAAAAGCCATTTCTCTCTGTTAATCCTTCTCGATCTGTCTGCAGCCTTTGATACTGTTGATCACCCTTTTTTGCTCCAAACCCTTCAATACTTCGGCATTTGCAACACAGCTCTCTCTGGATTCTCCTCCTATCTGTCCAACCAAACCTTTATTGTAGCATTCCCTGGTGCATCCTCTGCTGCTTTACCACTTTATGTTTGGGTAACAAAAGGCTCTGTCCTTGGTCCCCTTCTCATCTCAATTTATTCATCATTATTAGGTTCCTTAATAAATTCCCACAGGTTTCAGTGGACCTGACCTATCCCCTTCCTTGACAACTCATGGGAATTGGGGACAAGTCTTCCACAGGTGTCGCAGGGACCAGACCTTGGTCTCTTCATGTTGGGTTGTCGGTATACTATTCCATATCTTCTCCTATTATGTCTCAGCACTGGTTTGGCTTTCTTCTGGTTTCCTAAAGTAGTTGGATACCTATTAGTAAGTACAATTTTTTTTATTGTTCGGGCACTCTTTATTATCCTTTTCGGTTATTTGAATAACTACTGTTCCGATCAGCCAATAGAATGCAAGCTCAATCTGATTGGCTGATTGGATCAGCCAATCGGATTGAACTTTAATCTGATTGAATCAGCCAATCAGATTTTCTTACCTTAATTCTGATTGGCTGATAGAATCCTATCAGCCAATCGGAATTCGAGGGACGCCATCTTGGATTACGTCATTTAAAGGAAACTTAATTCGTCGTCCAGTCGTCGGGCCAGCTGGATGTTCCGCGTCGGAGGTCTGAAGAAAGAAGATTGAAGATGACGCTTGGAGGAAAACTTTGCCCCGATGGAGGACCTCTTCTTTGCTGCTTGGATGAAGACATCGCCGGGATGGAAGACTTCTTCTTTGCCGCTTGGATGAAGACATCGCCCGGATGGAAGACTTCTTCTTTGCCGCTTGGATGAAGACATCGCCCGGATTGGATGAAGAGTTCGGCCCGGCTGGGTGAAGACGACTCAAGGTAGGGAGATCTTCTGGGGCTTAGTGTTAGGTTTTTTTAAGGGGGGTTTGGGTGGGTTTGGAGTAGGGGTATGTGGGTGGTTGGTTGTAATGTTGGGGGGTGGTATTGTGTTTTTTTTTACAGGCAAAAGAGCTGATTACTTTGGGGCATGCCCTGCAAAAATCCCTTTTAAGGGCTGGTAAAAGAGCTGGTTAATTTTTAATTTAGAATAGGGTAGCGCATTTTTTTATTTTGGGGGGCTTTATTATTTTATTAGGGGGCTTAGAATAGGTGTAATTAGCTTAGAATTCTTGTAATCTTTTTTTATTTTTTGTAATTTAGTGTTTGTTTTTGTAATTTAGTGTATTTAATTGTATTTTAGTTTAGATATTTGTAGTTTATTTAATTTATTGATAGTGTAGGTGTATTTGTAACTTAGGTTAGGATTTATTTTACAGGTAAATTGGTAATTATTTTAACAAGGTAACTATTAAATAGTTATTAACTATTTAATAGCTATTGTACCTAGTTAAAATAAATGCCAAGTTACCTGTAAAATAAATATAAACCCTAAAATAGCTACAATGTAATTATTAATTATATTGTAGCTATCTTAGGGTTTATTTTATAGGTAAGTATTTAGATTTAAATAGGAATATTTTAATTAATAATATTAATATTAATTAGATTTATTTTAATAAGAATTTATTTAGGGGTGTTAGAGTTAGATAGGGTTATTATACTTAATATATATATATATATATATATATATATATATATATATATATATATATATATATATATATAATATAATAACTATATTAACTATAGTAACCCTAATATAATTAGGGTTAATATAGTTAATATATATAATATAATAACTATATTAACTATATTAACCCTAATATAATTAGGGTTAATATAGGTGGCGGCGTTGTAGGGGGATTAGATTAGGGGTTAATGTATTTAATATAGGTGGCGGCGGTGTAGGGGGATTAGATTAGGGTGTAATACATTTATTATAGGTGGCGGCGTTGTAGGGGGATTTAGATTAGAGGCAAAAGAGCTTATTTCTTTGTGACAATGCCCCGCAAAAAGTCCTTTTAAGGGCTGGTAAAAGAGCTGATTACTTTAGGGCAATGGCCCGCAAAAAGCCCTTTTAAGGGCTGGCAATAGAGCTGTTTACTTTGGGGCAATGCCACGCAAAAAGCCCTTTTCAGGGCTATTTGTAGGGTTAGACTTAGGTTTAGTGGTAGGGATATTTTAGTATTTCAGGGGTTAATTAATTTAATATAGGTGGCGGCGGTGTAGGGGGATTAGATTAGGGGTTAATACATTTAATATAGCTGGCGGCGGTGTAGGGGGATTAGATTAGGGGTTAATGTATTTAATATAGCTGGCGGCGGTGTAGGGGGATTAAATTAGGGGTTAATAATTTTAATATAGCTGGCGGCGGGGTAGGGGGATTAGATTAGGGGTTAATAATTTTAATATAGTTGGCGGCGGGGTAGGAGCTCACATTAGGGGGTAGGTAATGTAGGTGGCGGCGCTGTAAGGAGCTCACATAAGGGGGTAGGTAATGTAGGTGGCGGCGGTGTAAGGGGCTCACATTAGGGGGTAGTTAATGTAGGTAGCGGCGGTGTAAGGGGCTCACATTAGGGGGTAGTTAATGTAGGTGGCGGTGGGGTCCGGGAGCGGCGGTTTAGGGGTTAATACATTTATTATTCGGAGAGTGAGGGGGGATAGCGGATAGAGGGGTATACGTGTCGGGCTATGTTTGGGAGGTGTGTTAGACAGTACGGGAGATTTAATAACTTAGTCAGGTTTTGTAGGTGCCAGCAGTTTCTAAAGTGCCGTAAGTCACTGACGACTCCAGAAATTTGTACTTACGCAGATTTCTGGACATCGCTGGTTTATCCGACTTATGGCACTTTAGCAATTGCCTGCGGGGTATATTGGATAGCTCGAGTTGCGAGCTGAAACTATGGGCGGCGGGGGTTCCCTCGCTTGCGCCGCAAACTACGATGTATATTGGATCGCAACCCAGGGCCAGAGTAAGTAGCCATCATCCTTCTCTCCTCTCATAGATACTTAGGCCTCTAGTTATCAACGTGTCTACTTTACCTGCCTTCGCCGGTTCAATACGCCCGCCTAAGCTTGCCTGCCATCGCCGCCGCGGACCTGCAAAATTTCGCCTAAGTTATCAATAAATCTGTCAAAAATCCGCGCACCAAGTACGGGGCGATTAGCAGCGGACTGTGACAGTTATCACTCATACGATCTCGCTGCTCTTCGGCTTTTTGACAGCTTTATTGATACCCCTGTCACTAAGCACCCACACTAACTACACTTGTCAAGGGAAGAAGTCCGGACTTAGTCTCACCCTCTAAGCCTCTCAAGTAAACTGAGATCTCTCCACTCAGTCAATAAAGAATACAGAAAATAGAATTATGAGAGGCGCTAATTACAGCTAAGGGAAATTGATCTAGTTAGTAATATAACTTTTTATGTAGGTATTAATTACCATGTATCATATATAAATGACCTGTAAAATATATCAAAAATAAAATGAATACTGAATAATGGTTTTTTTCCGAACACATTGTAGTTTATTTTTCCTGTAACACACACAGGAAAATTCTACTTATTATTTTTACACTACACGTTGCACTTTTCTGCACGTTAGTCACATATACACATTATTAGCGAGATCAAAGTATTGTTACTGTTTTTACGTAAATATTTTTTATTGAGTATTTTATTGTTGTGGCCACAACTTATTAATCAATCTATCTCATTTTATTCAACTGTTTTTTTTTAACTTACAAGTAATAAATATTCAATTAAATATTTTCATGATATTACGTTTTATTGTACATACAGAGTATTCATTTTATTTTTGATATATTTTACAGGTCATTTATATATGATACATGGTAATTAATACATAAAAAAGTTATATTACTAGATCAATTTCCCTTAGCTGTAATTAGCACCTCTCATAATTCTATTTTCTGCATCTAACTACACTGTTCTACCCCCTATACTGGCGCCCCCGGAGCCCCCCGCAACTAAATAAAGTTATTAACCCCTAAACCGCCGCTCCTAGACCCCGCCGCAACTATAATAAATGTATTAACCCCTAAACCGCCGCTCCCGGACCCCGCCGCCACCTACATTATACCTAGTAACCCCTATCCTGCCCCCCCTATACCGCCGCCACCTATAATAAATTTATTAACCCCTATCCTGCAGATCCCAGTCCTCGCCGCAACGTAATAAATAGTTTAACCCCTAAACCGCCGCTCCCGGACCCCGCCGCAACCTATATTAAACTTATTAACCCCTAATCTGCCCCCCCCACACCGTCGCCACCTATAATAAATTCATTAACCCATATCCTGCCCCCCTACACCGCCGCCACTGTAATAAAATTATTAACCCCTAAACCTAAGTCTAACACTAACCCTAACACCCCCGTAACTTAAATATTAATTAAATAAATCTAAATAATATTTCTATTATTAACTAAAATAATCCTATTTAAAACTAAATACTTACCTATAAAATAAACCCTAAGATAGCTACAATATAAATAATAATTATATTGTAGCTATCTTAGGATTTATTTTTATTTTACAGTCAAATTTCAATTTATTTTAAATAGGTACAATAGCTATTAAATAGTTATTAACTAATAGCTACCTAGTTCAAATAAAGAGAAATTTACCTGTGAAATAAAAACTAACCTAAGTTACAATTACACCTAACACTACACTATACTTTAATAAATTATTCCTATTTAAAAATAAATACTTACCTGTAAAATAAACCGTAAGATAGCTACAATGTAATTAATAATTACACTGTAGCTATTTTAGGATTTATATTTATTTTACAGGTAACTTTGTATTTATTTTAGCTAGTTAGAATAGTTATTAAATAGTTATTAACTATTTAATAACTACCTATTTAAAAGAAATACAAAATTACCTGTAAAATAAATCCTAACCTAAGTTACAATTAAACCTAACACTACACTATCATTAAATTAGCT
Source organism: Bombina bombina (assembly GCF_027579735.1). Lineage (NCBI taxonomy): Eukaryota > Metazoa > Chordata > Amphibia > Anura > Bombinatoridae > Bombina > Bombina bombina. The sequence goes on from NC_069503.1 coordinate 1,162,623,420, forward strand.
AAATAAATGAGCTACAAATAACTACAATTAAATACAATTACATAAACTAACTAAAGTACAAAAAATAAAAAAAGTTAAGTTACAAAAAATAAAAAAAATAAGTTACAAACATTTAAAAAATATTACAACAATTTTAAGCTACTTACACCTAATCTAAGCCCCCTAATAAAATAACAAAGCCCCCCAAAATAAAAAAATTCCCTACCCTATTCTACATTAAAAAGTTACCAGCTCTTTTACCTTACCAGCCCTTAAAAGGGCCTTTTGCGGGGCATGCCCCAAAGAAAACAGCTCTTTTGCCTGTAAAATAAAAAATACAACCCCCCCAACATTAAAACCCACCACCCACATACCCCTAATCTAACCCAAACCCCCCTTAAATAAACCTAACACTACCCCCCTGAAGATCATCCTACCTTGAGCCATCTTCAGCCTGCCGACCACCGATGGAACCGAAGAGGAGATCCGGAGCGGCAGAAGTCATCATCCAGGCGGCGCTGAAGAAGTCTTCCATCCGATTGAAGTCATCATCCAGGCGGCGCTGAAGAGATCTTCCATGCGATTGAAGTCTTCATCCAAGCGGCGTCTTCAATCTTCATCCATCCGGAGCGGAGCCATCTTCAGATCGGAACAGCCAATAGAATGCGAGCTCAATCTGATTGGCTGATTGGATCAGCCAATCGGATTGAACTTCAATCTGATTGGCTGATTCAATCAGCCAATCAGATTTTTCCTACCTTAATTCCGATTGGCTGATAGAATCCTATCAGCCAATCAGAATTGAAGGTGACGCCATCTTGGATGACGTCCCTTAAAGGAACCTTCATTCGTCGGTAGTCGTCGGGAAGAAGAGGATGGCTCCGCGTCGGCTCGTCTGAAGATGACTCCGCTCCGGATAGATGAAGATTGAAGATACCGCTTGTATGAAGACTTCAATCAGATGGAAGACCTCTTCAGCGCTGCCTGGATGATGACTTCTGCCGCTCCGGATCTCCTCTTCAGTTCCATCGGTGGTCGGCTGGCTGAAGATGGCTCAAGGTACGATGATCTTCAGGGGGGTAGTGTTAGGTTTATTTAAGGGGGATTTGGGTTAGATTAGGGGTATGTGGGTGGTGGGTTTTAATGTTGGGGGGTTGTATTATTATTTTACAGGCAAAAGAGCTGTTTTCTTTGTGGCATGCCCCGCAAAAGGCCCTTTTAAGGGCTGGTAAGGTAAAAGAGCTGGTAACTTTTTAATGTAGAATAGGGTAGGGCATTTTTTATTTTGAGAGGCTTTGTTATTTTATTAGGGGGCTTAGATTAGGTGTAGATTAATAGCTATTGTACCTAGTTAAAATAAATTTATTTTTGCCTGTAAAATAAAAATAAATCCTAAGATAGCTACAATATAATTATTATTTATATTGTAGCTATATTAGGATTTATTTTAAAGGTAAGTATTTAGTTTTAAATAGGATTAATTTAGTTAATAATAGAAATATTATTTAGATTTATTTAATTAATATTTAAGTAAGGGGGGTGTTATGGTTAGTGTTAGACTTAGGTTTAGGGGTTAACAATTTTATTACAGTGGCGGCAGTGTAGGGGGGGCAGGATAGGGGTTAATAAATTTATTATAGGTGGCGACGGTGTAGGGGGGGCAGGATAGGGGTTAATAACTTTATTATAGGTGGCGACGGTGTAGGGGGGGCAGGATAGGGGTTAATAAATTTATTATAGTGGCAGCGGTGTAGGGGGGGCAGGATAGGGGTTAATAGGTATAATGTAGGTGGCAGTGGGGTCCGGGAGCGGCGGTTTAGGGGTTAACATATTTATTATAGCTTGCGGTGGGCTCCAGGAGCGGCGGTTTAGGGGGTAATAACTTTAGTTGCGGCGGTGTAGGGGGGACAGATTAGGGGTGTTTAGACTCGGGGTACATGTTAGGGTGTTAGGCAGATGTTTCTCATAGGAATCAATGGGATGTCTGGCAGCAGCGGACATGAACTTTCGCTATGGTCAGACTCCCATTGATTCCTATGGGATCCGCCGCCTCCAGGGCGGCGGTTTGAAAACCAGGTACGCTGGGCCGGAAAAGTGCCGAGCGTACCTGCTAGTTTTTTTATAACTAGCAAAAGTAGTCAGATTGTGCCGAACTTGTGTTCGGAACATCTGTAGTGACGTAAGCATCGATCTGTGTCGGACTGAGTCCGGCGGATCGAAGCTTACGTCACAAAATTCTACTTTTGCCGGGCAGCAGGGCTTGATAACTAAGGCGAATCAGCTGCGCCACAAATACGCTGTGGAATTCCAGCGTATTTGAGGTTGACAGCTTGATAACTAGGGGCCATAGTAACATAGTAGATGAGGTTGAAAAAAAGACCGAAGTCCATCGAGTTCAACCTATACAAATCTAAAATATATACAAAAAGATCCAGTTAAACTTAAATAATCCCACTAAAAGGTGACCCATTTAATACTAGCAATCATATCCATGAATTTTGTTTCTAGACAGAAATGTATCCAAACCATTTTAAATGTATCTAGGGTATTGACATTCACTACCTCCTTTGGTAATGAGTTCCACAATTTTATTGCTCTTACAGTGAAAAACCTTTTCAGTTGCAGGAGATTAAATCTCCTTTCCTCCAACCTTAAATTGTGACCTCTTGTCACAAACAATTTTCTTGCAATATACAGAGCTTCTGCCATCTCTGTATATGGGCCTTGAATATATTTATATAAAGTAATTGTGACAGACCCTTCGGTCAGGACTGAAAGTGTTAACTTTATTTTCTAACCACAAGTGGCTGGCTCCAGCTACAATCTAATTAATGCTTAGCATTCTATTGTTTGATCACCTCCAGAGAGAAAAACGCCTAAGTGATAAGGAGAGTCAAGAGTGTCCTGTGGTTGAAGTGTTTAAGTAATCTAATCCTATTGTATCATGTCAAGGGCGCTTCTCCCTTTTATCTAATGTACAACATTCTTTCAACCCCCATCTGTGGGGGGGTCAAAAACCTGTATAAATCTGTATGCTGCCTTCAAATAAAATTATTATCCTGTTTTAAACCTGAAATGTGGAGCTTGGTCTCATGTTTGCAGGGAAACTGATCAAGGTTGTGAAGTGCTGATTCTGTATGCAGGACATTGTTCATCTGGTATTAACCCTTGGTATCCTGTTGGTACCGTAACATTGGTGGCAAGCGACGGGAGAATCCTTATCGCCCAAAGGAGCAACTACGGATCCAGACCGAATGGGAACACCGTATGAAAGGCTAAAAAGAGCTACCCTTAAAGACCTGCTAGAGCAACGGGGCCAACAAACCAGTAACCTCAGGAAGAGGGAGATTATTGCAAGACTGACCGAGATGGACGGAGTATCAGGGCACGAAGGAACCAATGAGCCCAGCATGTCAGACAGAACCCCCGAAGAAGCAAGCTTTGACCGGGCGGTCAAAATAAGACTGGCACACTATGGCCCCAACCCATCTGCGGAAATTATCGACCGGGTCATAGCAGCTGTGGAGGCCAACCTACTTCGCCAAAGCGGCGCTGCAGCAGTCCAAGTCACCGCAACCCCAGTGGAAAAGAGAAAAGTGCATTTTACCGCTTTTAAAAACTTTCTGGAAACAGAAGGAGAGATTGATGGGTACCTTGCGGATTTTGAGAGACAATGTGCACTACACCAGGTACCCGCAGAGGACTGGGTCACGATATTATCCGGAAAATTATCCGGCCGGGCCAGTGAGGCTTTTCGGGCCATTCCAGATGAGGAAGTTGGGGATTATAATACTGTGAAAGAGGCATACCGGAGGCGGTTCAGAGACACTGTTAAATTGGCTGGCGATTCCTACGTTGAGTGGGCATGTAAGGTGCACCGCACAGCATCGCACTGGATGGCGGGGTGCCAAGCCGTGTCTGGGGAAGAGGTGCTGCAGCTATTCCTGTTGGAACATTGCTTTGACAAGTTATCAGCAGGAGTTAGGGAGTGGGTTCGGGACCGTAAACCCTCCACCCTGCATGAAGCTGCTCGCTTGGCAGATGAGTATACGGATGCCCGCAAACTGGACACTGCTACCACTAAGCCCCCTGCTAAAGTGGAGTACAGACCCCCGGCCACCCCAGCAGCTGCCATTTACCAACCCCCGGCGCACCGCTATGCCACACAGCCTCCAGTCACGAACTACCCTCAGACAGCCCGGTTCACCTCACGGGATTACTCCCAGCCTATCCGGTGCTTTGGATGTAAGCAAATCGGACACAAAAGGTCGGAGTGTCCCCTCAACACGGCCAACCAAGCACAGTCCTGGAGGAGACCCGCCGGCGGAATCCCACGTAACCCTCAGCCCGCTGCCCACTGCGTAGAGGATCAAGAGTGTTGGGGCATCCTACATGAAGCAGACCCCGTACAAGCTGTCCATCGGGATAACCGGCAACAGCACCGGCAACTGGTTAAAGTAAATGGGAAGGAGGTCAGTGGTCTACGGGATACTGGTGCTACCATGACCTTGCTCCAAAAGAACTTGGTGTCCGAGAACCAGCACACTGGAGACACTGTGGCTGTGAGGGTGGCAGGGGGCACTGTGTTCCGCCTACCTGTTGCCCGGGTACATTTGGATTGGGGAGTGGGCGCTAGACATGTGAATGTGGGGGTCATGAGGGATTTACCAGCTGATGTTCTCCTTGGAAATGACTTGGCCCCCCTTGTTTCGGCCTACGCTCCCATGGGTCCCGTTGATGTTAACCCGGTGACTACCCGTGCCCAGGCCCGTGCCACCGAGACCGACCCACCTGCTGCTGAGACCCAGGTAAGACTCTCTTCCCCGACTTATACCCTAGACCAGACCCCCTTGAGTTGGGATACCCCAGAGACGTACGGGAGGGAAACCCGGGAGGATCCGACCCTTCAGAAGTACAGGGCTAGGGCAGACACTGGAGAAGAGGGAGTAGATGGGGAACGTTATGAGTGGATGGGGGATAGGCTATATAGAATCCCCAAACCTGCCCAGAAAAGTACTGCCCTTCCGCCAAATCGGCAGCTGGTAGTGCCTGCGAAATACCGGCAAGAGATTCTGCGGATTGGGCACGATGTACCGTTAGCTGGACATCTAGGGTCCCGCCGCACCGCTCATAGGATCACCCAGAATTTCTTCTGGCCCAATTTTAACCGAGATGTGCGGGTATATTGTAGTACTTGTGACACCTGTCAACGGGTGGGTAAGCGGGGGGACCACCCCAAAGCTAGGCTTATGTCTATGCCTGTCATTGGGGAACCCTTTTCCCGCATAGCCGTTGACATTGTGGGTCCCCTTGCCAGGGCTAGTCCATCAGGTAAGAAGTATATTCTCACTGTGGTGGACTATGCCACTCGTTACCCAGAGGCAGTAGCACTGTCGAATATAGAGGCAGAGACAGTCGCTGATGCCCTAGTTAAGGTTTTTACTAGGGTCGGGTTCCCTAAGGAGATTCTCTCTGATCAGGGGACCCAGTTTACCGCGGTGCTCACCCAGCAGCTGTGGAAGGTGTGCGGCATTAAACCGTTGCTCAGTTCGCCTTATCACCCCCAGACTAACGGTCTCTGCGAGCGCTTTAATGGCACCCTCAAGCAGATGCTGAGGACCTTCACGGACACTTGCAGAGACTGGGAACGATTCCTGCCTCATCTGCTATTTGCGTACAGGGAGGTGCCCCAGGAGTCCACTGGGTTCTCTCCCTTTGAGTTACTCTATGGGAGAAGAGTCCGTGGCCCTCTGGACCTCATTAGAGGACACTGGGAGGGAGAGATAGAGCAGGAGGGAACCCCCATCGTGCCATATGTTCTGGAACTCCGGGACCGCATGGAGAAACTGTCTCTGATGGTAAGAGGGAATCTCCAGGTGGCCCAGGAAAGACAGAAGGGGTGGTACGATCAAGGTGCCCGGCAGCGGGTCTTCCAGGTTGGACAGAAGGTTTTGGTGCTCAAGCCTGTGAAGGCCAACAAGATGCAAGCATCTTGGCAGGGCCCGTATAAAGTGTTATCCCGGGTGTGTGATACTACCTATGTTATAGCCAGCTGTGCAGATGAGAGGATCCAGCGATCCTTTCATGTGAACATGCTGAAGGAGTATCAGGAGAGGCCAGAGGACGTAGCCGCAGTATGTGCCCCTGCTGCAGATGACCCAGAGAACTTACCCCTACCCGACTTATTAGAGAAGGACCCCCAGACTGACCTCACTAGTCTTGTGCAGCTAGGGGACCGGTTGAACCCTACCGAGAGGGTACAGGCAAGACAGCTCCTGTGGGAGAAGCAGGCGACGTTCTCCCAAGAGCCCGGCTACACTACCCTAGCTGTACATAAAGTAGAGACTCCTGGACAGAATCCCCTGCGACAGCCTCCCTACCGTATACCCGAAGCAGTCCGAGAAGGAATGCGGAAGGAGATACAGGAGATGGCCCGGCTGGGAGTGATCGAGCCCTCCGATAGTCCTTGGGCTTCCCCTGTAGTCCTGGTACCCAAGAAGGATGGAACCACCCGGTTCTGTGTGGACTACAGGCGGCTCAACGAGAGGACCACCACTGACGCCTACCCGATGCCCCGGGTAGACGAATTACTAGACCGTATTGCTAGGGGGCGCTATCTGACAACCATAGACCTGTGTAAAGGCTATTGGCAGATTCCCCTGGCCGAGGATGCTATCCCCAAGTCGGCATTCGTCACCCCATTCGGCCTGTACCAGTTTAAGGTCATGCCCTTTGGGATGAAGAATGCTCCGGCTACCTTCCAGCGTATGGTGGATAGACTCCTTGATGGCTTCCAGGAATTTGCTTGTGCATACCTGGACGACATTGCGGTTTACAGTGGGTCCTGGGAAGAACACCTTACCCATGTAGGGCTGGTACTGGACAAGATTCGGGCCGCTGGCCTGACCTTGAAACCGGACAAGTGCCATCTAGGTATGGCTGAAGTACAGTACTTGGGGCACCGAGTGGGGTGTGGGAGCCAGAGACCGGAGCCAGCCAAGGTAGAGGCTGTGGCTAACTGGCCCACACCTATCACTAAGACCCAAGTACTAGCCTTCCTGGGGACGGCCGGGTATTACCGACGTTTTGTCCCCGACTACAGTACTATCGCCAAGCCCCTGACTGACCTGACTAAAAAGAACCTCCCCAAACAGGTCCTGTGGTCTCCAGCTTGTGAAGCCGCGTTTCAGGCACTGAAGCAGGCCCTTGTGAATGCCCCTGTCTTGGCTGCCCCAGTTCCTAACAAACGTTTTCTCATTCATACAGATGCTTCCATGTATGGACTGGGGGCTGTACTGAGTCAAGTCGGGGAGGATGGAGGAGAGCATCCTGTCGCATACCTAAGCAGAAAGTTATTACCTCGGGAAGTAAGCTATGCGGCAGTGGAGAAAGAATGTTTAGCCCTGGTCTGGGCACTGAAAAAGTTGAACCCTTATCTATATGGACAGGAATTTTCCCTCATAACGGACCACAATCCCTTAGTCTGGCTCAACCGGGTCTCAGGGGACAATGGTAGATTGCTGAGGTGGAGTTTAGCCCTCCAGCCCTATAACTTCACCATCAGCTACCGGCCCGGTAAGCTAAACGGGAATGCCGATGGATTGTCCCGGCAAACTGATATGCCTACCACCACCCAGTCCGGTCATCCCCAAGTTGACCCGCCAAAGGGTCAAGCCGGGTCTGCCGGAGTGTTCCACAAGGGGGGAGCTATGTGACAGACCCTTCGGTCAGGACTGAAAGTGTTAACTTTATTTTCTAACCACAAGTGGCTGGCTCCAGCTACAATCTAATTAATGCTTAGCATTCTATTGTTTGATCACCTCCAGAGAGAAAAACGCCTAAGTGATAAGGAGAGTCAAGAGTGTCCTGTGGTTGAAGTGTTTAAGTAATCTAATCCTATTGTATCATGTCAAGGGCGCTTCTCCCTTTTATCTAATGTACAACATTCTTTCAACCCCCATCTGTGGGGGGGTCAAAAACCTGTATAAATCTGTATGCTGCCTTCAAATAAAATTATTATCCTGTTTTAAACCTGAAATGTGGAGCTTGGTCTCATGTTTGCAGGGAAACTGATCAAGGTTGTGAAGTGCTGATTCTGTATGCAGGACATTGTTCATCTGGTATTAACCCTTGGTATACAGTTGGTACCGTAACAGTAATCATGTCACCTCTCAAGCACCTTTATATAGTGATTTATATAGTGACAGAATTATGCTTTCCTCCCTTGAATCAATGTCTCCTTTAATACATGCTAGTATCTTATTAGCCTTTGTAGCCGCTGCGCTGCATTGTCCACCCGTCTTTAGCTTGTTATCTATTACTACTCCCAAATCCCTTTGGCTAAGTCTTGTCCCATTTAAATAATACGTTGCCTGCTTATTTTTACTTCCAAAATGTATAACCTTGCATTTTCCCATATTAAATCTCATTTTCCATTTACCTGCCCATACTTCTAATGTTTGCAGATCCCTTTGTAAAGAGAGTTTGTCCTGCTCTGACCTTATGACCTTACTTAACTTAGTATCATCTGCAAAAATAGAGATGTTGCTATTTAATCCTTGCTCCAAGTCACTTATAAAAATATTAAAAAGAACAGGGCCCAGTACTGTTCCCTGGGGGACGCCACTGATTACCTTTGTCCAATCTGTGTATGATCCATTTACTACTACTCGTTGCTCCCTATCTTTTATCCAGTTATTTATCCATGAGCTAACATTTCCAGCTATTCCCAGTCCCTTAATTTTGTGCATTAATCTCTCATGTGGCACTGTATCAAACGCCTTTGCCAAATCTAAGTATATCACATCAACTGATTCCCCTTTATCTATATTTTTACTTACGTCCTCGTAGAATCTAATTAGATTAGTTTGACATGATCTATTTCTCATAAAACCATGCAGATTTGAACTCATCTTGTTTACACGAATGTGCTCATCAATATAATCCCTTATAATCCCTTCAAATATCTTCCCCATTATTGATGTCAGACTAACTGGTCTATAGCTTCATGGATCATCCCTGCTTCCCTTTTTGAAGAATGGCACCACATCAGCTTTAAGCCAATCCTGGGGTACCATGCCTAAGAATAACGAGTCTTGAAAAATTGAGTAGAGGCTTGTCTATAACAGTGCTAAATTCCCTTAACACCCTTGGGTGTATTCTGTCAGGTTAGGTTATGTCCAGAAGAAGACCCAAATGCTAGGGTGAACTAAAATAACACCCTAGCACTCTGAGTTTAATCCAGGACGTGACCCCACGACAACTTCTATAAAACAAGGTACTCACGATATTGAGCTGTGTTGATCTGAGACCTCTGGATTGAGTAATGGAAATCTTGATAGCAGAATAAGACAACTTGAAATCAGGCAGATAGAGGGTTAAACAATAATGTGGTCAGTAATGCAGAGTTTGGCAACTTGTAGTCAGGCAGTTTGAGGGTTAAGCAATAGCGTGGTCAATAACACAGAGTTTGGCAACTTGTAGTCAGGCAGTTTGAGGGTTAAGCAACAGCGTGGTCGTTCAGGCAAAGGTTCAGAAACAAAAGACACATTTCTTTTACAAGATATGACGAGTCCACGGATTTCATCCTTACTTATGGGATATCGCCTCCTGGTCATCAGGATGAGGCAAAGAGCTCCACAGCAGAGCTGTATATATAGCTCCTCCCTTCCCTCCCACTCCAGTCATTCTCTTTGCCTGCGTTAGTTATAGGAGTGAGGTAAAGTGAGGTGTGAGTTTAGATTCTTCAATCAAGAGTTTATTATTTTTAAATGGTGCCAAAGTGTACTATTTTTTTATTTGGAGCAGCCTCTGGAGTTTATAACCTTATGGTTTTGGGAACTGGTGAGATTTTACCTACACTGCGCCTCCCACATTTATGCTGCTCTTCTGTGATGGCTTTAGAGAAGTTTAACTAAGGCCCTTCTGACTGCACAGGACCTCAGGAGGAAGATTAGACCCCCTGACACTGTGAGTCTCTCATGCTGTTCCTCAGCATGCAGGTAAGTGCAGTCTGTTTCTGGGGTTTTTTGCACTATAAGAAAGGAAAGTGACATTCTCAGAACGGTCTGTACTATATTTTCTCAGGGGACATGAGGCTATTATGTCGAGGATGAATGAGAACCGACAGAGAGCATTATCCAGACACTCTAGTATGACTGAGTAACCTAGAAGTGCTGGGATATGAAAGAGATATGTGCAATCTTTATTCAGACACTCTAGCAAGATGAATTTAACTAGAAGAGCTGAAACGTTAATCTGGCATGTGTGTGTTACGGGCGTGTTTTTCACTGTTATTGTGGACATGGCTGACGTTGGGAGTTACGGAGCCGTAGGAGTTAAGTTCTCACTTTACTCCAAGGCTTTAGCCTGCATAGACGTTTTTTCTTTTTCCCGGGCTCTGACGCCCACGGTGGGCAGGGCATTGTTCTGGCGCGCTGTAGCGCAGTTGTACCGCTTGTCATTACGGCTGCTTCGTACACTTGTTTATGAGAGAGCTTACACAAGTGATCGTAAACACGCCGGTTCAGGGACTTTATCCTTGGTCAGTGAGGTCAGGTAGGAGCCGCAGCAGAACTGCGGCGTGGTGACTGATGAGTTTTCTGTTTTTTTGTTATGGTATTAACGGATCACTCTCTAATTGGGGAATGTGAAAAAGATTACTATCTGATATATATTCACATAAACGTTTTTTTATTAAAGACACATTACTTTACAACAAAAAAAAGTTAAGATTTTTTTATTCTTATATTTTTCAGTGTTCCTGACCAAGCTTGCATTTTTCTATTGAGGTTATCAAAATGGATGACCTTGAGCAATCTACATGTATGTGTTTAAATGCCATTAGATATGTCTAATGACAGTCCTCAGACTGATGAGTCTCAGGGTATGCCGCAACTTTCTCCCAAAGCGTCACAGCCTTTAACACCCACACAAGTAACGCCATGTTCTTCCATGGCGTCTGTGTCATTTACTCTGCAGGATATGGCTGCAGTTATGTCCTCTACTCTTACAGAAGTTTTATCTAAGTTGCCGGTGTTACAGGGCAAACATAGTATAAAAGAGACCCAGATGGGCCTTGTGACTTCTGATTCTTTGATGTCAATCTCCGATGTACCTTCCCAGGGCTCTGAGGGAGGGGGGTAGGGAGGCTCTGTCTGAAGGGGAGCTGTCTGACTCAGGTAGTGCTTTACCCCAGACAGATTCGGACGTGATGTCCTTCAGATTTAAGCTTGAACACGTTCGCCTGTTACTACGGGAGGTTCTGATGACTCTGGAAGACTGTGACTCTATTGTGGTCCCTCCAGAGAAATTGTGTAAGATGGACAAGTATTTAGAGGTTCCATCTTATTCTGACGTTTTTCCAGTTCCTAAGAGAATTTTGGAAATTATTACTAGGGAATGGGAAAGACCGGGTATCCCGTTCTCACCCTCTCCTATTTTTAAGAAAATGTACCCTATACCTGACACCGTTCGGGATTCTTGGCAAACGGTCCCTAAGGTGGAGGGAGCTATTTCTACCCTGGCTAAGCGTACGACTATCCCTATTGAGGACGGTTGTGCTTTCAAAGACCCTATGGATAAAAAGTTGGAGGTTCTTCTAAAAAAGCTATTTGTTCACCAAGGTTTTCTTTTACAACCGACGGCCTGCATTGTACCAGTCACAACTGTGGCTGCCTTTTGGTTTGATGCCTTAGAGGAGTCTCTTAAGACTGAGACTTCTTTAGATGAAATAATGGATAGAATTAAGGCCCTTAAGCTGGCTAATTCTTTTGTTACGGATGCCGCCTTTCAGATAGCCAAATTGGCGGCTAAGAATGCAGGATTTGCCATTCTAGCACGCAGAGCCTTATGGTTAAAATCTTGGTCTGCGTCTGTTACATAATTTGGACGTAGTCCGTGCCTTGAAGTTCTACTTGCAGGCGACTAAGGATTTTCGTCAAACATCTTCATTATTTGGGGCCAGAAAGCTACGGCTACCTCTCTTTCTTGTTGGCTGAAGAGTATTATCCGACAGCAGTCTCCAGAACGAATTACGGTTCATTCTACTAGGGCTGTGGCTTCCTCATGGGCATTTAAAAATAATGCTTCTGTTGAACAGATTTGCAAGGCTGCAACTTGGTCGTCTCTTAGCACTTTTTCCAAATTTTCCAAATTTGATACTTTTGCCTCGTCTGAGGCTGTTTTTGGGAGAGAGGTTCTTCAAGCAGTGGTGTCTTCCGTTTAGGTTCCTGTCTTGTCCCTCCCTTTCATCCGTGTCCTATAGCTTTGGTATTGTATCCCATAAGTATGGATGAAATCCGTGGACTCGTCATATCTTGTAAAAGAAAAGGAAATTTATGCTTACCTGATAAATGTATTTCTACGATATGACGAGTCCACGGCCCACCCTGTTGTTTTTTAGAGAGACAGGTTTTTATTTTTGTCGAACTTCAGTCACCTCTGCTCCTTGGCTTTTCCTTTCTCTTCCTAACTTCGGTCGAATGACTGGAGAGGGAGGGAAGGGAGGAGCTATTTAACAGCTCTGCTGTGGTGCTCTTTGCCTCCTCCTGCTGACCAGGAGGTGATATCCCATAAGTAAGGATGAAATCCGTGGACTTGTCATATCGTAAAAGAAATCAATTTATCAGGTAAGCATAAATTTCCTTTTCGAAAGTTCAGAGTACTCGCGACAGCCACAGAGGTTAACAACAAACAAACGGGCACCAGAGGATTGAGTCACCAGAATAAGAAGCCAGCCTGACGTCAGCCGAGTGGGATGGCTCAAAATGAGCGAGACGTTGCTAGGCAACTAAGCACACAGGGTGAACCGCCGGGATATCCGGCAGCAGACAGCCGAGCTTGACATATTCCATCTGGGCCTGGAGTTTTATTTACCTTAATATTATCCAGTTTTTCTTTCATGTAAGTGGCAAGAGTCCATGAGCTAGTGATGTATGGGATATACATTCCTACCAGAAGGGGGCAAAGTTTCCCAAACCTCAAATGCCTATAAATACTACTCCTACCTCACTCATACCTCAGTTTTTACAAACTTTGCCTTGCTTAGTAGTTGGTGAAGCAAGATGGTCTTGATTTCTTATGTGAAAGGCGCTTCTAAGCATATTGAAGCCCAGTTCCTCTCTAAGTACAGTGTTTGTCTGAGGGATGTCAAGGGAGTATTGCCTGATGATACCATGTTTTCGCCTATGGGAAATCTATTCGGTCGCGGGGATTCATCTGCTGCCTCCCTTTACAGATCGACATTATACTCCTCTACCATTACCTCTGCTGATATATTTCAGTACTGGTTTGGCTGTCTGCTATATGTGGATGGGTGTCTTACACGGTAATTATATACTTTTATTATATAAGACACTCTCAGCTATGGATTGGGCACTTTTTAAATAAAGTTGTTATATGTTGTTTGCATACATGTCTTGAGTTTTTTTTTTTTTAACTGGTAATTTATTTATAAGTTAGGATGCTAAGTATTATGTTAGTCTCATGGAATGTTGATAATTGCATTTTATGCAGCTATAATATAAGTATCCATTAGGCTTTATTTTGGTACATTTTGTTTTTTTGTATATACAATCAAAATTCTTACCTGAGTAATAGGTGTATTAGAAATCCTCTTCAGCTTTGCATGTCACGCATGTGATTATGCTATTTATGTCATAGGGTGACGTGTCATCATTGTGTGCCATTTTTTTGGCGCCAAAAATTTACTGCAAATATTTTAATTTTCCCGCCAAAAATGTTCCCTTAAAATTGTCATTATAAGCTCATCATATATAGGAGCATGGATATAAATTGGCAGAATTAATGTATTTTTTTTTCTAATTTATTTTTTTTGCAATTATGTCTCAAACTGAACCTGCTTCTGATGTTACCATAGGATTTGAGCTGCCTAAACAGGTATTTAACAAAGCTAAGTATGCATGTTGTAATAAAGCGGATCTAACTTATTCAGCTCAATTATGTGGCTCTTGTTTTAACTAATTGTTAAATATATCTATGAGTACAAATACACACACTGTTATTTCATCTCAGTCTAAATGTACATAGCATTACTGCAGACATTTAAGATTTTATTGCTACAGCTATAAAGAAGGCAATGACTGCTATTTTTCCTTCAAATAAATGTAAAAGGTTTTTGCAACATTTTCCTAAACTTAGTGAATTAAGTTCTGACCTTCAGCATACGGACGTATCCTCTACTGATGGGGTCTCCTTAGATTCAGAGGATGCCATGTCAGAGACTGATATAGAAAAATCTTTTTTATTTGATAGAATATATTCGCTCTCTCTTAAAGGAAGTTTTGTTTACTTTGGGTATTGAGGAGTCTAAATCTCCTGATGATAAAGCTAGTAATTGTCTAAATTCTGTATTTAAGACTACTGTTATTACTCCTGAAGTATTTCCTATTCCTGAAGCTATCTCGAATGTGATTGCTAAATAATGGTCTAAGCCTGGTACCTCTTTTAAACCCTTCTTCTAGGTTTCAGAATTTGTATCATTTACCTGTAGCCAAAGATCCTTTAGAAAGGAAGCTTGAATCTTATCCAAGAACGGCATATTTACATTCTGGCTATATTCTTAGACATTTTATATATATGGTTGATGCTGCTGCTGCTTCTACTTTTTGGTTGGATAGTTTAGCACAGCAGTTGTCTTCAGATTCTGAATTATCTAACATTGTTTTACTTCAACATGCAAATTATTTTATTATTTATTTATTTGTGATGTTAGGAAGATCAATGTCAAATCAATGTCTTTAGCCATTCTAAGTAGAAGAGCTTTATGGCTTAAATTTCGGAATGCTGACATGGTGTATAAAACTAGATTATTATCTCTCTCTTAGCAAGGTAAAGATCTTTTTTGTTCACAATTTGATTCTATTATCTCCACTGTTACTGGGGTTAAGGGAGTTTTTCTGCCCCAAGTCAAGAAATCTAAGGGTAAATTTAAAGCTCCCAATAGTTTCCGTTTTCTTTCGTCAAAATAGAGAACAGAAAACCACTCCTGCCCCTAAGGCCTCTGGCTCTAGTTGGAGACCATATCCGAATTGGAATAAATCCAAGCCTTATAAGAAACCAAATCCTGCCCCTAAACCTACATGAAGGTGTGGCCCTCAAGCGAGTTCTTCTGGTAGGGGGCAGACTAAAGCTATTTCAAAGAGTTTGGGCAGACTCTGTCTAAAATCAGTGGATTCAGAATATAATTTCTTAGGGGTGTTGAATAGGCTTCAAAATAAGACTTCCTTTGGGAAGATTATTTCTTACCCATGTAACAAAAAACCCAGTAAAAGCTCAAGTCTTTCTGAAATGTGTTTCAGATCTAGAACTTTCAGGGGTCATTTTTCCCAGTTTTACAGCAGGAACAAGGATTGGGGTTTTTATTCAAATCTATTCATTGTACCTATGAAGGAAAATTCTTTTAGACCCATTTTGGATCTGAAAACTTTAAATGGTTTTGTAAGAGTCCCAACATTCAAGATGGTGACTATAAGGACTATTCTGCCTTTTGTTCAGCAAGGTCACTTCATGTCCACAATAGACTTAAAGGACGCTTACCTTCACAATCTGATTCATCCAGATCACTATCGTTTTCTGAGATTCTCTTTTCTAAACAAGCATTACCAATTTGTCGCTCTTCGGTTTGGCCTTGCAACAGCACCAAGAATATTCTTAATAGTTTTAGTTGCCCTTCTATATCAGAGAGCACGGTATTGCAGTGTTTCCTTATTTGGGCGATACCTTGGTCCTAGCTCAATAGATTTCCAGATAGATTCAGTGTCCAGGGGGCCTATTTAACAAAGGTCTGTTGGACCTGATCCGACAGTGCGGATCAGTTCCGACAGACCACGCTGAATGCGGAGAGCAATATGCTCTCCGTATTAAGCATTGCACCAGCAGCTCTTGTGAGCTGCTGGTGCAACGCCACCCCCTGCAGATTCGCAGCCAATTGGCCGCTACCAGGGGCGTGTCAATCAACCCGATCGTACTCGATCGGGTTGAATTGCGGCAATGTCTGTCCGCCTCCTCAGAGCAGGCAGACAGGTTATGGAGCAGCGGTCTTTAGACCGTTGCTTCATAACTGGTGTTTCTGGCGAGCCTGCAGGCTCGCCAGAAACACGGGCCCTCAAGCTCCATCCAGAGCTTGATAAATGGGCCCCCATGACTCTATCCCTAACAAAAAATAGATGTTTGAGATTGGTTTCAGCTTGTCTAAACCTTCAGTCTCTTATCATTCACTTCAGTGGCTATGTGCATACAATTTTTAGGTCTCATGATTGCAGCATCGGACGCAATTCTTTTTGCTTGTTTTCATATGAGATCTCTGCAGTTTTACATGTGGCACCAATGGTGCAGGTATTATACTCAGATATCACAACTGATATGCTTAAATCCCAACTCTCCACTATCTCTGACTTGTGGTTATACCATCACCTTATTGTTTAAGGGGCCTCCTTTGTTTGTCCTACCTGGACTGTGATCACAACAGATGCAAGTCTCTCAGGTTGGGGAGCAGTTTGGGGGTCTCTGACAGCACAAGGAGTTTGGAATCCTCGAGAGGCGAGGTTACCAATCGATATCTTAAAACTCTGTTCTATTTTCAGAGCTCTTCAGGCTTGGCCTCTATTAAAGTGAGAATTGTATATTCGGTTTTAAATAGACAATGTCACAACAGTGGCATATGTCAATCATCAAGGGGGGACTCGCAGTCCCCTGGTAATAAAAGAAGTATCTCTAATACTTTCTTGGGTGGAATTCAATTCTTGTCTAATCACTGCGATTCATATACCAGGTGTAGACAATTTGGAAGCGGATTATCTCAGCCGTCAGATTCTACATCCGGGGAGTAGTCTATCAGATTGTGCAGATGTTGGGTCCTCCAGACATAGATCTGATGGCCTCTCGTCTAAACAAGAAACTTCCCAGATACCTCTCCAGGTCCAGGGATCCTCAGGCGGAAATGATGAATGCTCTAGCACTTCCATGGTTTTACCAACCTGCTTACATTTTTTCACCTATGGAAGTGATCTCAAAGATCATAATGGAACAATCTTATGTGTTTCTGATAGCACCAGCATGGCCTCACAGGTTCTGGTATGCGGACCTTGTCCAAATGTCCAGTTACCAGCCTTGGTCCCTTCCTATAAGACCAGGCCTTCTGTCTCAAGGCATAGTTTTTCATCAGGATCTCAAGTCTCTAAATTTGAAGGCATGAAAATTGAACGCTTAGTTCTTAGTCATAGACTTTTCTCTGACTCAGTAATTCACTGTTTCTTTTACAAAGATATGACGAGTCCACGGATTTCATCCTTACTTGTGGGATATTAACCTCCTGCTAACAGGAAGTGGCAAAGAGCACCACAGCAGAGCTGTATATATAGCCCCTCCCCTTCCCATCCACCCTCAGTCATTCTCTTTGCCTGTGTTATACTATGAAGACATGGTAAAGTGAGGTGTTAGTTTTAGTTTCTTCAATCAAGAAGTTATTTATTTTAAATGGTACCGGTGCGTACTATTTTCCTCAGGGGGATATGGAAGAAGATTTCTGCCCTGAAGTTTGATGATCTTAGCATTTCTAACTAAGATCTACGCTGGTTCCCACAAGACTTCTGATGGTAACCATGAGACATCTTCAGTGTGGAGACCGGTTTCATGCTACAAGCAGCTTAGGTATGTGCAGCCTTTTTTTCTGAGGAGACTTGGTGTATCGGAACTGGCTGGCATTATTTCCCTGTATGGGAATAGGGTAAGCAGTAAAACCTATTTTAATAAGAGGGGTGTTACTGGAGTCCCTATATTATATTTATCATTAGTTGATATTTGGGCATTATATAACATGGGAGACAATATCAAAAACTGTGTTTTATGTTTTTTATTTTTGACACTTAAAACTTATTGGTTTTATGCTTGAGGGTTATTTTGTGTGTGTATTTTTACTTTAGTGCAAAACTGCATTTCCATGCAGTGTTGTTTGGGCCTACTCTGACTTTTGACCTTCAGGGGCGGAGCCTATTTTGGCACAATTTCTTCAGGCTTAGCAACAGCAAACAGTAACTCTGTGGCTCCTGGGCTGTGTAGCTGGTCTGAAGGGTTGGAAACTTGATTCGAGTACCCTGGGGGCAGGTAGGCACCACAGCAGAGCTTTGGCGAGGTGCAGAGTGTATTTTTATCTATCGTTTGACTACATGTTGATATAAGTACTTCTAAAGCCTTATTTCTGCCCTTGCTTCTGGGTGCAGTAATTTTTGGATGAACCAACGATATTAAGTTAAATTTGGGAATAATTTAACGTTTTTTTGTGCATTTTGGAAAAATTGTTCACTTTTTCTTTTCTTAAAGGCACAGTACACGTTTTTTCTAATGTTTATTTTATGCTATAAATTATTGTTTAAACGACTTTAGTGGTATTACTAGTCTGTTCAACATGTCTGACATTGAGGTTTCTCATTGTTCTATGTGTTTAGAAGCTATTGTGCAACCCCCTCTAACATTGTGTAACTTTTGTACTGAAAGGGCTTTACCATGTAAAAAGCATATTTTAAATAAAGTAAGTGTGCCTAGGGATGATTCTCAGTCTGAAGAGAATCCGGATATGCCATCCAATTCTCCCCAAGTGTCACAACCTTTTATGCCCACACAAGCGACGCCGAGTACCTCTAGTGCGTCTAATTCCTTTACTCTGCAGGAGATGGCTGCAGTTATGTCAACTACCCTTACAGAGGTATTGTCTAAAGTACCAGTGTTGCAGGGTAAACGCAGTAGGTCAAGTATTAATGTAAATACTGAATCCTCTGATGCTTTATTAGCTATTTCCGATGTTCCCTCACAGTGCTCTGAGTTGGGGATTAGGGAATTACTGTCTAAGGGTGAAATTTCTGATTCAGGAAATGTTTTGCCTCAGACAGATTCGGATGCTATGTCATTTAAATTTAAGCTTGAACACCTCCGCCTGTTGCTTAGGGAGGTTTTAGCGACTCTGGATGATTGTGATCCTATTGTGATTCCTCCAGAGAAATTGTGTAAAATGGATAAATATTTGGAAGTTCCTACTTACACTGATGTTTTTCCAGTTCCTAAGAGAATTTTGGAAATTATTAGTAAGGAATGGGATAGACCAGGTTACCGTTTTCTCCCTCTCCTAATTTTAAGAAAATGTTTCCTATATCAGATACCATTCATGGCAAATGGTCCCTAAGGTAGAGGGAGCTATATCTTCCCTAGCTAAGCGTACTACTATACCCATTGAGGATAGTTGTGCTTTCAAGGACTATATGGATAAGAAATTGGAGGGTCTACTAAAGAAATTATTTGTTAATCAGGGATTTCTTTTACAACCTACGGCTTGCATTGTTCCAGTAACTACTACAGCAGCTTTTTGGTTTGAGGCTCTAGAAGAGTCTCTTAAGGTTGAGACTCCATTAGATGACATTCTAGATAGAATTAAGGCTCTTAAGCTAGCTAATTATTTTATTACTGATGCCGCTTTTCAAATTGCTAAATTAGTGGCAAAAAATGCAGGATTTGCTATTTTAGCACGTAGAGCATTGTGGCTCAAATCTTGGTCTGCTGATGTGTCATCAAAACATAAGCTTTTAGCTATTCCCTTTAAAGGTAAGACCCTTTTTGGGCCAGAATTGAAGGTGATCATTTCTGATATTACAGGAGGTAAGGGCCATGCCCTACCTCAGGATAGGTCGGTTACAATGAGGGGTAAACAGAATAATTTTTGTTCCTTTCGGAACTTTAAAGGAGGACCCCCCGCTTCTTCTTCTTCCACTAACCCACTGCTGGTCCTAAGACAGCATGAAGGTGTGGCCCCTGATCCGGGACCAGATCTAGTAGGGGGCAGACTTTCTTTCTTTGCTCAGGCTTGAGCAAGAGAGGTTCAGGATTCCTGGGCACTAGAAATAGTGACCCACGGTTATCAATTGGAATTCAAGGATTTTCTCCCAAGAGGGAGATTTTATCTTTCAAAATTATCTGCAAACCAGATAAAGAGAGAGGCATTCTTACGCTGTGTTAAAGACCTTTTTACTATGGGAGTAATCTGTCCTGTTCCAAAATTGGAACAGGGACAGGGGTTTTACTCAAACCTATTTGTGGTCCCCAAAAAAGAGGGAACATTCAGACCCATTTTGGACCTCAAGTGTCTAAACAAATTTCTAAGATTTCCATCATTCAAGATGGAGACAATTCCCACGATTTTGCCAATGATCCAGGAGGGTCAATATATGACTACCGTGGATTTGAAGGATGCTTACCTTCATATTCCAATCCACAAAGATCATCATTGGTTTCTAAGGTTTGCCTTCTTGGACAAACATTATCAGTTCGTGGCTCTTCCTTTCGGGTTGGCCACAGCACCCAGAATCTTCACAAAGGTTCTAGGGTCTCTTTTGGCGGTTCTCAGACCGCAAGGGATAGCGATGGCGCCTTATCTGGATGATATTCTGATTCAGGCGTCAACATATCATCTGACAAAATCTCACACGGACACAGTGTTGTCTTTTGAGAACTCACAGCTGGAAGGTGAACATAGAGAATAGTTCACTTGTTCCACAGACAAGGGTTCCTTTCTTGGGAACTCTGATAGACTCGGTAGCCATGAAAGTATTTCTGATGGAGGTCAGAAAATCAAAGATTTTGAATACTTGCCGAGCACTTCTGTCCATTCCTCGGCCATCAGTAGCTCAGTGTATGGAGGTAATCGGATTAATGGTAGCGGCAATGGACATCGTTCCGCTTGCTCGCTTTCATCTCAGACCACTGCAACTATGCATGCTCGGTCAGTGGAATGGGGATTATGCAGATTTATTTCCAAAGATAATTCTGGATCAAAAGACCAGAAACTCTCTTCTTTGGTGGTTGTCGTTGGATCATCTGTCCCAGGGGACTTGTTTCCGCAGACCCTCGTGGATGATAGTGACAACAGATGCCAGCCTTCTGGGCTGGGGTGCAGTTTGGAATTCCCTGAAGGCTCAGGGTGTTTGGGCTAAAGTGGAGTCTCTACTTCCAATCAATATTTTGGAACTGAGGGCAATGTTCAATGCACTTCAGGCGTGGCCTCAGTTGGCTTCGGCCAAATTAATCAGATTCCAGTCGGACAACATAACGACTGTGGCATATGTCAATCATTAGGGGGGAACAAGGAGTTCCTTAGCGATGATAGAAGTATCCAAGATAATCAGTTGGGCAGAGACCCACTCTTGTCATCTGTCATCAATCTACATCCCAGGAGTAGAGAACTGGGAAGCAGATTTTCTAAGTCGACAGACTTTTCATGTGGGGGAGTGGGTACTTCACCCAGAGGTATTTGCCTCATTGATTCTCAGATGGGGCAGACCGGAATTGGATTTGATGGCACCTCATCAGAATGCCAAGCTTCCAAGATACGGATCCTGGTCAAGGGATCCTCAGGCCAAACTGATAGATGCCTTGGCAGTACCTTGGTTGTTCAGCCTAGCTTATATGTTTCCGCCGTTTCCTCTCCTCCCACACGTGATTGCTCGAATCAAACAGGAGAGAGCTTCAGTGATCCTGATAGCACCTGCGTGGCCACACAGGACTTGGTAAGTGGATCTAGAGGACATGTCCTCTCTGCCACCGTGGAAACTTACGTTGAAACAGGACTCTCATTCAAGGTCCTTTCCAACATCCAAATCTAATTTCTCTGCAACTGACTGCGTGGAGATGGAACGCTTGATTTTATCGAAGCGAGGATTCTCTGATTCAGTTATCATTACTTTGATAGAGGCTAGAAAGCCTGTCACTAGAAAAATCTATCATAAGATATGGCATAAATATCTTTATTGGTGTGAATCCAAGGGTTACTCATGGAGTAAAGTTAGGATTCCTAGGATTTTGTCTTTTCTCCAAGAAGGATTGGAGAAAGGGTTATCAGCAAGTTCCTTAAAGGGACAAATTTCAGCTTTGTCAATTCTGTTTTACAAACGTTTGGCAAATGTATCAGATGTTCAGTCTTTTTGTCAGGCTCTATCTAGAATTAAGCCTGTATTTAGACCTATTACTCCTCCCTGGAGTTTGAATTTAGTTATTCGAGTTCTGCAAGGGGTTCCGTTTGAACCTATGCATTCCATAGATATTAAACTATTATCTTGGAAAGTTCTGTTTTTGGTTGTTATTTCTTCTGCTCAAAGAGTTTCTGAGCTTTCAGCATTACAGTGTGATTCACCTCATCTCATATTTCATTCTGATAAGGTGGTTTTTACGTACCAAACCTGGGTTTCTTCCTAAGGTTGTTTCGAATAAGAAAATTAATCAGGAAATTGTTGTTCCTTCCTTGTGTCCTAATCCTTCTTCTAAGAAGGAGCGTCTGTTACATAACTTGGACGTGGTCTTTGCCTTGAAGTTTTACTTACAGGCAACTAAGGATTTCCGTCAATCATCTTCATTATTCATTGTTTATTCTGGAAAGCGTAGGGGCCAGAAAGCTACGGCTTCCTCTCTTTCTTTTTGGCTGAGAAGTATCATCTGCCTGGCATATGAGACTGCTGGACAGCCGCCTCCTGAAAGAATTACGGTTCATTCTACTAGGGCTGTGGCTTCCACATGGGTTTTTAAAAACAATGCGTCTGTTGAACAGATTTGTAAGGCTGCGACTTGGTCGTCCCTTCACACTTTTTCCAAATTTTACAAATTTGATACTTTGGCTTCTTCTGAGGCTATCTTTGGGAGAAAGGTTCTTCAAGCAGTGGTGCCTTCCATTTAGGTTCCTGTCTTGTCCCTCCCTTTCATCCGTGTCCTATTGCTTTGGTATTGGTTTCCCACAAGTAAGGATGAAATCCATGGACTCGCCATATATTTGTAAAAGAAAACTAAATTTATGCTTACCTGATAAATTACTTTCTCTAACGGTATGACGAGTTCACGGCCCACCCTGTTCTTTTTAAGACAGTTTTTCTTTATATTTTTTGTAAACTTCAGTCACCTCTGCACCTTTTAGCCTTTCCTTTTTCTCTTCCTATACCTTCGGCCGAATGACTGAGGGTGGAGGGGGAGGGGCTATATATACATCTCTGCTGTGGTGCTCTTTGCCACTTCCTGTTAGCAGGAGGTTAATATCCCACAAGTAAGGATGAAATCCGTGGACTCGTCATATTGTAAAAGAAAGTAATTTACAGGTAAGCATAAATTTAGTTTTTGTTCAGGCTTTGATTCATATCATGCCTGTTATTTAATCAATTTCTCCTCCTTGGAGTCTCAATTTGGTTTTAAAGATTATGCAGGCTCCTCCTTTTGAACCTGTGCATTCTTTGGATATTAAACTACTTTCTTTTAAAGTTTTATTTCTTTTGGTTGTCCCTTCTGCTAGAAGAGTTTCTGAATTGTCTGCTCTCTCTTGCGAGTCTCCTTATCTAATTTTCTATCAAGATAAAGCTGTTTTGCAGCCTTCATTTAAATTTTTGCCCAAGGTTGTGAATTCTAACAACATCAATAGGGAAATTATTGTTACTTCCTTGTGTCCTAAAAAGGTCTTTAAATTCTTTGGATGTGGTAATAGCGTTGAAATATTATGTTGAGGCTACTAAAGATTTCAGAAAGACTTCTAGTCTATTTGTTATTTTTTCTGGTTCCAGAAAATGTCAGAAAGTCTCTGCTATTTACTTGGCATCTTGGTTGAAGCTTTTGATTCACAAAGCTTATTTGGAGGCGGGGCTGTCTCCGCCTCAGGGTTTTACAGCTCATTCTACTAGATTAGTTGCCACATATTGGGCTTTCAAGAATGAAGCTTCAGTTGATCACATTTGCAAAGCAGCAACTTGGTCTTCTTTGCATACATTTTCTAAATTTTACCATTTTGATGTGTTTGCTTCTTCTGAAGCAGCCTCTGGTAGAAAAGTTCTTTAGGCAGCTGTCTCAGTTTGATTCTAGTGCCTATGATTTGAGTTTTATTGAAATTTTTAAGAAAACAATTATTTTTTGGATTTAATTTCTCTGCGAAAATAGCTGTTTTTATTTTATCCCTCCCTCTCTAGTGACTCGTGGACTTCCACATCTTGGGTATTATATCCCATATGTCACTAGCTCAAAGACTATTGCCACTTAGATGAAAGAAAACATAATTTATGTAATAACTTACCTGATAAATTCATTTCTTTCATAGGGGCCTAGTTATCAACGTGTCTACTTTACCTGCCTTCACCGGCCCAATACGCCCGCCTAAGCTTGCCTACCATTGCCGCCGCGGACCTGCAAAATTTCGCCTAAGTTATCAAAAAAGCTGTCAAAAAGGCGCGCACCAAGAACGGGGCGATGAGCAGCGGACTGTGATAGTTATCACTCATCCGATCTCGCTGCTCTTTGGCTTTTTGACAGCTTTATTGCTAGCCTGTCACTAAGCACCCACAATAACTACACTGTTCTACCCCCTATACCAGCACCCCCGGAGCCCCCCGCAACTCAATAAAGTTATTAACCCCTAAACCGCCGCTCCTAGACCCTGCCGCAACTCTTATAAATGTATTAACCCCTAAACCGCCGCTCCCGGACACCGCCGCCACCTACATTATACCTAGTAACCCCTATCCTGCCCCCCCCACACCGTCGCCACCTATAATAAATTTATTAACCCCTATCCTGCCTCCCCTACACCGCCGCCACTGTAATAAAATTATTAACCCCTAAACCTAAGTCTAACACTAACCCTAACACCCCCGTAACTTAAATATTAATTAAATAAATCTAAATAATATTTCTATTATTAACTAAATTAATCCTATTTAAAACTAAATACTTACCTATAAAATAAACCCTAAGATAGCTACAATATAAATAATAATTATATTGTAGCTATCTTAGGATTTATTTTATTTTACAGGCATCTTTCAATTTATTTTAACTAGGTACAATAGCTATTAAATAGTTATTAACTATTTAATAGCTACCTAGCTAAAATAAAGAGAAATTTACCTGTAAAATAAAAACTAACCTAAGTTACAATTACACCTAACACTACACTTTAATAAATTAATCCTATTTAAAACTAAATACTTACCTGTAAAATAAACCCTAAGATAGCTACAATATAATTAATAATTACATTGTAGCTATTTTAGGATTTATATTTATGTTACAGGTAACTTGGTATTTATTTCAGCTAGTTAGAATAGTTATTAAATAGTTATTAACTATTTAATAACTACCTAGCTAAAAGAAATACAAAATGACCTGTAAAATAAATCCTAACCTAAGCTACAATTAAACCTAACACTACACTATCATTAAATTAATTAAATAAATTACCTACAAATAACTACAATTAAATACAATTAAATAAACTAACTAAATTACAAAAAATAAAAAAAGCTAAGTTACAAAAAATAAAAAAAATAAGTTACAAACATTTAAAAAATATTACAACAATTTTAAGCTACTTGCACCTAATCTAAGCCCCCTAATAAAATAACAAACCCCCCCAAAATAAAAAAAATCTACCTTCCCTATTCTAAATTAAAAAGTTCAAAGCTCTTTTACCTTACCAGCCCTTAAAAGGGCCTTTTGCGGGGCATGCCCCAAATAATTCAGCTCTTTTGCCTGTAAAAGAAAAATACAACCCCCCCAACATTAAAACCCACCACCCACATACCCCTAATCTAACCCAAACCCCCCTTAAAAAAACCTAACACTACCCCCCTGAAGATCATCCTACCTTGAGTCGTCTTCACTCAGCCGAGCCACCGGTGGAACCGAAGAGGAGATCCGGAGCGGAAGAAGTCATCATCCAAGGGGCGCTGAAGAAATCTTCCATCTGATGAAGTCATCATCCAAGCGGCGCTGAAGAAATCTTCCATCCGATAAAGTCATCTTCCAAGTGGCGTCTTCAATCTTCATCCATCCGGAGCGGAGCCATCTTCAGACGATCAGCCAATAGAATGCAAGCTCAATCTGATTGGCTGATTGGATCAGCCAATCGGATTGAACTTCAATCTGATTGGCTGATTCAATCAGCCAATCAGATTTTTCCTACCTTAATTCCGATTGGCTGATAGAATCCTATCAGCCAATCGGAATTGAAGGGACGCCATCTTGGATGACGTCCCTTAAAGGAATATCCATTTGTCGGTAGTCGTCGGGAAGAAGAGGATGGCTCCGCGTCGGCTCGTCTGAAGATGGCTCCGCTCCGGATGGATGAAGATTGAAGACGCCGCTTGGAAGATGACATCGCCCGGATGGAAGACTTCTTCAGCGCCGCCTGGATGATGACTTCATCGGATGGAAGATTTCTTCAGCGCCCCTTGGATGATGACTTCTGCCGCTCCGGATCTCCTCTTCGGTTCCATCGGTGGCTCGGCTGAGTGAAGACGACTCAAGGTAGGATGATCTTCAGGGGTGTAGTGTTAGGTTTTTTTAAGGGGTGTTTGGGTTAGATTAGGGGTATGTGGGTGGTGGGTTTTAATGTTGGGGGGGTTGTATTTTTCTTTTACAGGCAAAAGAGCTGTTTTCTTTGGGGCATGCCCCGCAAAATGCCCTTTTAAGGGCTGGTAAGGTAAAAGAGCTTTGAACTTTTTAATTTAGAATAGGGTAGGGATTTTTTTTATTTTGGGGGGGTTTGTTATTTTATTAGGGTGCTTAGATTAGATGTAAGTAGCTTAAAATTGTTGTAATATTTTTTAAATGTTTGTAACTTTTTTTTTTTTTTTTTTTGTAATTTAGTTAGTTTATTTAATTGTATTTAATTGTAGTTATTTGTAGGTAATTTATTTAATTAATTTAATGATAGTGTAGTGTTAGGTTTAATTGTAACTTAGGTTAGGATTTATTTTACAGGTCATTTTGTATTTCTTTTAGCTAGGTAGTTATTAAATAGTTAATAACTATTTAATAACTATTCTAGCTAGCTAAAATAAATACCAAGTTACCTGTAAAATAAATATAAATCCTAAAATAGCTACAATGTAATTATTAGTTATATTGTAGCTATCTTAGGGTTTATTTTACAGGTAAGTATTTAGTTTTAAATAGGAATAATTTATTAAAGTGTAGTGTTAGGTGTAATTGTAACTTAGGTTAGTTTTTATTTTACAGGTAAATTTCTCTTTATTTTAGCTAGGTAGCTATTATATAGTTAATAACTATTTAATAGCTATTGTACCTAGTTAAAATAAATTGAAAGATGCCTGTAAAATAAAAATAAACCCTAAGATAGCTACAATATAATTATTATTTATATTGTAGCTATATTAGGGTTTATTTTAAAGGTAAGTATTTAGTTTTAAATAGGATTAATTTATTTAATAAGAGTTATAATATTTAGATTTATTTAATTAATATTTAAGTTAGGGGGTGTTAGGGTTAGGGTTAGACTTAGGTTTAGGGGTTAATAATTTTATTACAGTGGTGGCGGTGTAGTGGGGGGCAGGATAGGGGTTAATACATTTATTATAGGTGGCGACGGTATAGGGGGGCAGGATAGGGGTTAATATGTATCATGTAGGTGGCGGCGGGTCTGGGAGCGGCGGTTTAGGGGTTAATACATATATTATAGTTGCAGCGGGGACCGGGAGCAGCGGTTTAGGGGTTAACATATTTATTATAGCTTGCGGTGGGCTCCGGGAGCGGTGGTTTAGGGGTTAATCAGTTTATTATAGCTTGCGGTGGGCTTCCGGGAGCGGCGGTTTAGGGGTAATAACTTTATTTAGTTGCGGCGGTGTAGGGGGGGCAGATTAGGGGTGTTTAGACTCGGGGTACATGTTAGGGTGTTAGGTGCAGACAGCTCCCATAGGAATCAATGGGATGTCGGGCAGCAGCGAACATGAACTTTCGCTATGGTCAGACTCCCATTGATTCCTATGGGATCCGCCGCCTCCAGGGCGGCGGATTGAAAACCAGGTATGCTGGACCGGAAAAGTGCTGAGCGTACCTGCTAATTTTTTGATAACTAGCAAAAGTAGTCAAATTGTGCCGCACTTGTGTGCGGAACATCTGTAGTGACGTAAGAATCGATCTGTGTCGGACTTTGCCCTGCGGATCGAAGCTTACGTCACTAAATTCTACTTTTGTGGGTATCTAGGGCTTGATAACTTAGGCGAATCAGCCTCGCCACAAATACGCTGCGGAATTCCAGCGTATTTGAGGTTGACGGCTTGATAACTAGGCCCCATAGTGTCAAGAGTCCATGAGGCCTACCCAATATTTTGTTGGGGTTATGTTTTTTATAAAATACAACAAATAGGAGCGCCCTGTATTACAATAAAAAAGTGCCACTTAAATTAGGTTAAACAGTATAACTCAATAAAAAAGGATATGTATTCCTTTATGTGACTTGAGAATTTTCAAGAAACAGCGATATGGGGTTGCTGCCGCTTCACCACTCACAGCACTGGGGGCTGGATACAGCTAAATGAGAAAAACACAGAAAAAGAGAGGTGCAAACCCCTCTAAGTGTAGTATTTGATAAACAACAATATTTATTAAAACACAGATACACACTCACACTAAAAAAACAAAAAACATATGAGGTATGTTAAAGCACATAGATGGAAATCAATCAGAAGTAGTCTCAGTTCAAATAGAAAATAACTTTCAAACTTGAGCTCTTTTGATCCCAAACAAATGTCCCATGAGACTGATGTTACTGAAGTCACTGTTATCCTTCTCAGTCTATAGCGACATAGTCACAAATATGGTCAATTGAAAAACACAATAAGCATAAAAAATGCTAACATATACTGCACCAGCTAATTGATAAATTGCCGGCTCCAATACAGCTTAATGAGTAAGGTGGGAGGTGTATTTATAGGCATTTGAGGTTTGGGAAACTTTGCCCCCTTCTGCTAGGAATGTATATCCCATATGTCACTAGCTCATGGACTCTTGCCACTATGAAAGAAATTAATTTATCAGGCAAGTTCTTACATAAATTAGGTTTTTCCTGATATCCTCTATACATAACCCAGTTAATGGTATGGGCTGGCATGTTCTAGTTTGTTCCAAAGTATTGTCCATTGGTTCCTCTCTTGTGTATACTAAAGAAAAGAACTGGTTTAGTACCTCAGCCTTCTCCCTGTCACTGTCAATCCTGCTACCCTCCATGCATTGTAATGTACCTGTATTGTCCTCCTTAGATTTTTTGCTATTTATGTACTTAAAGAAACTTTTTGGGTTAGACTTAGAATCCTTTTGCAATTCATTTTTCATTTTGGCTAATTTGATTGCGTTTTTGCATGCTTTGTTACAGTGCCATCACTAGGGGGTGCGGGTCGCACCCGGGTGACACCACCAGCCAGATTTTTATTAGAGGGGCCAACAGTTGTGAACATTAGTGGGACTGGGGAAGTTGTAGACACATTTAATTTTTTTGCCCCTAGTTTTCCCAGCTGCTTTTGCTTGTTTGTACTTTGCTCCTCCCCTGCCCAATTTCACTATGAATGTTGTGGGCGTGCCGTGGGGCTTTGTGAAGTTGTGCTGCTAGCCTAAACCTGCCTGCCTATCTGTTCTCACTGTTATGACACCATAATTTACTGCACCGGGTGACACCAACCCTAGTGACGCCACTGCTTTGTTACATTCATTATAAATATGGAATGTTGAGTCTGTAGTATTTTCTCTTAATAATGTAAATGCCCTACGTTTTTTCCTAATTTCTCTTAACACATTTTTATTTAGCCAGATTGGCTTTGATTTTTTTATTTTGATTTTTATAACCATATGGTATTTGTTGATATGTATATTTATTTAACAAAGTTTTAAATGTTATCCATTTATCCTCTGTATTGTTATTAGAGAATACTTTGTCCCATATTATGTAATTTAATGATTTCCTTAGATCGTTGAATTTTGCTTTCTTAAAATTAAAAGTCTTAGTTAAACCTTTAAGACACTGGATATGAAAAGAGTTTTCAAATGTGACCATGTTATGATCACTGTTATCCAAATGTTCTTTAACTTCTATGTTTGATATTATATCTGTATTGTTTGATAGCACTAAATCCAATATAGCTTTACTCCTAGTTGGCTCCTCTATTAATTGTGACAAGAAGTTATCCCTGAGAACATTTATAAATCTATCCCCCTTAGCTGAATTACTAGTTTCATTGCCCCGGTTTATATCGAGGTAGTTAAAATCTCCCATAATTACAGCACTGTTATTAGCAGCCTTACCTATTTGCATTAGTAGATGAGTTTCCTCCAGGTCACTAATGTTGGGAGGCTTGTAGCATGTTCCTAGTAATATTTTTTTCGGATTTTTCCCCCCACTCTTTATTTTAACCCACAGGGTCTCTACATTGTCACCTGTATCATAAATATCTTCCCTTATTGTAGGTTTAAGGTCAGGTTTAATATACATGCAGATTCCTCCACCCCTTTTATTATTCCTGTCCCTCCTAAATAAATTATACCCCTCTAAGTTAACTGCCCAGTCATACGAATCATCCCACCAAGTTTCAGTTATACTGATAACATCATAGTCCTCTTCTGCAACTAAGAGCGTCCGCTCATCCATTTTACCTGTCATGCTTCTTGCATTTGTTGTCATACATTTCATTTTCACGTGCTTACTGCTGATACTTGGTGTGCTTTCCTCTATACTTTCTAATGTGACATTTCTTAAGTCATCCCTTGAGATATTATAGAAGTGACAAATGCACAGGCTGATCTCTCTGTTGTTTTGTGTTCTAACTGACCCCCTCCCCCCTTTGCCTAGATTCTCTAAATGTGCTACCATCCTTTTCCCCAACTCACCTGCACCCATGTCATTCAGGTGCAATCCATCCTTACTGTACAAATTGTACCCTAGTGACAAGTCAGCCCAGAGCTCTAAAAAGTCAAACCCCAATTAACAAACCTTAGCTCCTTCAGCATTCCTGAGTTAACACACGGCACTGGTAATATCTCAGAAAATATTACTTTGGAGGTCCTTGCTTTAAGCTTGCTACTTAACTCCCTGAAGTAATTTTTTAGGACTCTCCATCTCCCGCTGATTCCTTCATTAGTACCAATATGCACCATGACTGCAGGATCAGACCCACATCCCTCTAACAATCAATCAATATGCTCCACAATATGCCTAACATGAGCCCCTGGAAGACAGCAAACTGTTCTATTTAAAGGGTCTAGATGACAAATTACCCTATCAACCTTCCTAATAATAGTCTCCTACCACCAACATCTGTCTCAGGCCCTGACTTGTATGCCCCCCTTCCATGACTGAAGGACTGCCCACCATAGTATGCTGTTCTTCCACAACTAAAGGACTGTTCACTATACTAGGCAACACAGCCCTCTCTGACACTGCCACCCCTGAACTGATATCGACAACATCTTCACTTAATCTGGCAAATCTATTGGGGTGTACCAGCTCAGAACTGGCCTGTCTCTTCCGCTTAACTTTACTTCGCCCTCTGACTGTGACCCAGCTACATCCTGGAGTCTCCTCATCTGAATCCTCCCCATTCCCACTGCTGGAACCATTAACAACCAGCTCAGTCCTATCCATTTCCCTTTCAAGTGTCTGAGTTTCATGTAGTGTTGCAATTCGTTCCTCTATGGAAAATAGACAAAGCACTAGTGGCAACACCTGTGGCTCTCCTCAAACGGTCTCCTAGTAGAGTGTAGACCAAGTATGGCAACAAATGAAAAAGAAGGAAGAGAGTGCCTATAAAAGGCTAAGGGGATTTAAAATGTAAACAGTATTAACAGTATTTTAATTGGATAATATTATATCCGACATACATAAAAACAGATTTGGTATAGCTACATAAGATAAAATCATGGCTCCACGAAAAATATAAGACATTCAGAATACAATGACAATAAGGAATATCCCTTCGTGGTCTCAGATTAACAAGACCAGTGTGTAACTCAAATGTGTACCATACCATGGTATTAGTATATTGTAAAATTGTCTTGTGTTTTTCTTGTTTTTTAATTAATCATGGAACCATCATTTTATCTGTTTTTATGTATGTCGGATATAATATTATACAATTAAAATACTGTTAATACTGTTTACATTTAAATTCCCTTAGCCTTTTTAGGCCCTCTTTTCCTTCTTTTTCATTTGTTGCAATTCGTTCCTCCAGATCTCCAATACGAGTTACTAAAGAGACAATATGCTCACAATAAGACAGAGCAGGCTCACAGAGTTACTGTGCTAGGTTTTTTTTTTTTGTTTTTTTAGTCCACCCCTTGCACAGCAAACAATGTTAAAGATTAACCTGCTTAGCTAACTGCTTACTTAAACAATCTGACTTTAACAAATAATCAAGGCAGCAGACCCTCTCAGTAAGTGCCCCTCATCCCTCTCTCCTCTCATACAGTAAGTGCCCTCATCCCTCTCTACTCTCATACAGTAAGTGCCCTCATCCCTCTCTCCTCTCATACAGTAAGTGCCCTCATCCCTCTCTCCTCTCATACAGTAAGTGCTCCTCATCCCTCTCTACTCTCATACAGTAAGTGCCCCTCATCCCTCTCTCCCCTCATACAGTAAGTGCCCTCATCCCCCTCTCCTCTCATACAGTAAGTGCCCCTCATCCCTCTCTCCTCTCATACAGTAAGTGCCCCTCATCCCTCTCTCCCCTCATACAGTAAGTGCCCCTCATCCCTCTCTCCTCTCATACAGTAAGTGCCCTCATCCCTCTCTCCTCTCATACAGTAAGTGCCCTTCATCCCTCTCTCCTCTCATACAGTAAGTGCCCCTCATCCCTCTCTCCTCTCATACAGTAAGTGCTCCTCATCCCTCTCTCCTCTCATACAGTAAGTGCTCCTCATCCCTCTCTCCTCTCATACAGTAAGTGCCCCTCATCCCTCTCTCCACTCATACAGTAAGTGCCCCTCATCCCTCTCTCCTCTAATACAGTAAGTGCTCCTCATCCCTCTCTCCTCTCATACAGTAAGTGCCCCTCATCCCTCTCTCCCCTCATACAGTAAGTGCCCCTCATCCCTCTCTCCACTCATACAGTAAGTGCCCCTCATCCCTCTCTCCTCTCATACAGTAAGTGCTCCTCATCCCTCTCTCCTCTCATACAGTAAGTGCCCTCATCCCTCTCTCCTCTCATACAGTAAGTGCCCCTCACCCCTCTCTCCTCTCATACAGTAAGTGTCCCCATCCCTCTCTCCTCTCATACAGTAAGTGTCCCTCATCCCTCTCTCCTCTCATACAGTAAGTGCCCCCATCCCTCTCTCCTCTCATACAGTAAGTGCCCCCATCCCTCTCTCCTCTCATACAGTAAGTGCCCCTCATCCCTCTCTCCTCTCATACAGTAAGTGCCCTCATCCCTCTCTCCTCTCATACAGTAAGTGCCCTTCATCCCTCTCTCCTCTCATACAGTAAGTGCCCCTCATCCCTCTCTCCTCTCATACAGTAAGTGCTCCTCATCCCTCTCTCCTCTCATACAGTAAGTGCTCCTCATCCCTCTCTCCTCTCATACAGTAAGTGCCCCTCATCCCTCTCTCCACTCATACAGTAAGTGCCCCTCATCCCTCTCTCCTCTAATACAGTAAGTGCTCCTCATCCCTCTCTCCTCTCATACAGTAAGTGCCCCTCATCCCTCTCTCCCCTCATACAGTAAGTGCCCCTCATCCCTCTCTCCACTCATACAGTAAGTGCCCCTCATCCCTCTCTCCTCTCATACAGTAAGTGCTCCTCATCCCTCTCTCCTCTCATACAGTAAGTGCCCTCATCCCTCTCTCCTCTCATACAGTAAGTGCCCCCATCCCTCTCTCCTCTCATACAGTAAGTGCCCCTCACCCCTCTCTCCTCTCATACAGTAAGTGCCCCTTATCCCTCTCTCCTCTCATACAGTAAGTGCCCCTCATCCCTCTCTCCCCTCATACAGTAAGTGCCCCTTATCCCTCTCTCCTCTCATACAGTAAGTGCCCTTCATCCCTCTCTCCTCTCATACAGTAAGTGTCCCTCATCCCTCTCTCCTCTCATACAGTAAGTGCCCCCATCCCTCTCTCCTCTCATACAGTAAGTGCCCCCATCCCTCTCTCCTCTCATACAGTAAGTGCCCCTCACCCCTCTCTCCTCTCATACAGTAAGTGTCCCCATCCCTCTCTCCTCTCATACAGTAAGTGCTCCTCATCCCTCTCTCCCCTCATACAGTAAGTGCCCTCATCCCTCTCTCCTCTCATACAGTAAGTGCTCCTCATCCCTCTCTCCTCTCATACAGTAAGTGCCCCTCATCCCTCTCTCCTCTCATACAGTAAGTGCCCCTCATCCCTCTCTCCTCTCATACAGTAAGTGCCCCTCATCCCTCTCTCCTCTCATACAGTAAGTGCCCCTCATCCCTCTCTCCCTCATACAGTAAGTGCCCCTCATCCCTCTCTCCTCTCATACAGTAAGTGCCCCTCATCCCTCTCTCCTCTCATACAGTAAGTGCCCCTCATCCCTCTCTCCCTCTCATACAGTAAGTGCCCCTCATCCCTCTCTCCTCTCATACAGTAAGTGCCCCTCATCCCTCTCTCCTCTCATACAGTAAGTGCCCTCATCCCTCTCTCCTCTCATACAGTAAGTGCCCCTCATCCCTCTCTCCTCTCATACAGTAAGTGCCCCTCATCCCTCTCTCCTCTCATACAGTAAGTGCCCCTCATCCCTCTCTCCTCTCATACAGTAAGTGCCCCTCATCCCTCTCTCCTCTCATACAGTAAGTGCCCTCATCCCTCTCTCCTCTCATACAGTAAGTGCCCTCATCCCTCTCTCCTCTCATACAGTAAGTGCCCCTCATCCCTCTCTCCTCTCATACAGTAAGTGCCCCTCATCCCTCTCTCCTCTCATACAGTAAGTGCCCTTCATCCCTCTCTCCTCTCATACAGTAAGTGTCCCTCATCCCTCTCTCCTCTCATACAGTAAGTGCCCCTCATCCCTCTCTCCTCTCATACAGTAAGTGCCCCTCATCCCTCTCTCCCCTCATACAGTAAGTGCCCCTCATCCCTCTCTCCTCTCATACAGTAAGTGCCCTTCATACCTCTCTCCTCTCATACAGTAAGTGCCCTTCATCCCTCTCACCCCTCATACAGTAAGTGCCCCTCATCCCTCTCTCCCCTCATACAGTAAGTGCCCTTCATCCCTCTCTCCTCTCATACAGTAAGTGCCCCTCATCCCTCTCTACTCTCATACAGTAAGTGCCCCTCATCCCTCTCTCCTCTCATACAGTAAGTGCCCCTCATCCCTCTCTCCTCTCATACAGTAAGTGCCCTCATCCCTCTCTCCTCTCATACAGTAAGTGCCCCTCATCCCTCTCTCCTCTCATACAGTAAGTGCCCCTCATCCCTCTCTCCTCTCATACAGTAAGTGCCCCTCATCCCTCTCTCCTCTCATACAGTAAGTGCCCCTCATCCCTCTCTCCTCTCATACAGTAAGTGCCCTCATCCCTCTCTCCTCTCATACAGTAAGTGCTCCTCATCCCTCTCTCCTCTCATACAGTAAGTGCCCCTCATCCCTCTCTCCCTCATACAGTAAGTGCCCCTCATCCCTCTCTCCCCTCATACAGTAAGTGCCCCTCATCCCTCTCTCCTCTCATACAGTAAGTGCCCCTCATCCCTCTCTCCTCTCATACAGTAAGTGCCCCTCATCCCTCTCTCCTCTCATACAGTAAGTGCCCCTCATCCCTCTCTCCTCTCATACAGTAAGTGCCCCTCATCCCTCTCTCCTCTCATACAGTAAGTGCCCCTCATCCCTCTCTCCTCTCATACAGTAAGTGCCCCTCATTCCTCTCTCCCCTCATACAGTAAGTGCCCCTCATCCCTCTCTCCTCTCATACAGTAAGTGCCCCTCATCCCTCTCTCCCCTCATACAGTAAGTGCCCCTCATCCCTCTCTCCCCTCATACAGTAAGTGCCCCTCATCCCTCTCTCCCCTCATACAGTAAGTGCCCCTCATCCCTCTCTCCCCTCATACAGTAAGTGCCCCCCATCCCTCTCTCCTCTCATACAGTAAGTGCCCCTCATCCCTCTCTCCTCTCATACAGTAAGTGCCCTCATCCCTCTCTCCTCTCATACAGTAAGTGCCCCTCATCCCTCTCTCCTCCTCATACAGTAAGTGCCCCTCATCCCTCTCTCCCCTCATACAGTAAGTGCCCCTCATCCCTCTCTCCCCTCATACAGTAAGTGCCCCTCATCCCTCTCTCCTCTCATAGAGTAAGTGCCCCTCATCCCTCTCTCCTCTCATACAGTAAGTGCCCCTCATCCCTCTCTCCTCTCATACAGTAAGTGCCCCTCATCCCTCTCTCCTCTCATACAGTAAGTGCCCCTCATCCCTCTCTCCTCTCATACAGTAAGTGCCCCTCATCCCTCTCTCCTCTCATACAGTAAGTGCCCTTCATCCTTCTCTCCTCTCATACAGTAAGTGCCCCTCATCCCTCTCTCCTCTCATACAGTAAGTGCCCTTCACCCCTCTCTCCTCTCATACAGTAAGTGCCCTTCATCCCTCTCTCCTCTCATACAGTAAGTGCCCCTCATCCCTCTCTCCTCTCATACAGTAAGTGCCCTTCATCCCTCTCTCCTCTCATACAGTAAGTGCCCCTCATCCCTCTCTCCTCTCATACAGTAAGTGCCCTCATCCCTCTCTCCCCTCATACAGTAAGTGCCCCTCATCCCTCTCTCCTCTCATACAGTAAGTGCCCCTCATCCTCTCTCCCCTCATACAGTAAGTGCCCCTCATCCTCTCTCCCTCATACAGTAAGTGCCCCTCATCCCTCTCTCCCCCTCATACAGTAAGTGCCCCTCATCCCTCTCTCCTCCCTCATACAGTAAGTGCCCCCACTATCCCTCTCTCCTCCCTCTCATACAGTAAGTGCCCCTCATCCTCTCTCCTCTCATACAGTAAGTGCCCCTCATCCCTCTCTCCCTCATACAGTAAGTGCCCCTCATCCCTCTCTCCCTCTCATACAGTAAGTGCTCCCTCATCCCTCTCTCCTCTCCATACAGTAAGTGCCCTCATCCCTCTCTCTCCTCTCATACAGTAAGTGCCCCTCATCCCTCTCTCCTCTCATACAGTAGTGCCCCTCATCCCTCTCTCCTCCTCATACAGTAAGTGCCCCCTCCCATCCCTCTCTCCTCTCATACAGTAAGTGCCCCTCATCCCTCTCTCCTCTCATACAGTAAGTGCCCCTCATCCCTCTCTCCCCTCATACAGTAAGTGCCCCTCATCCCTCTCTCCTCTCATACAGTAAGTGCCCCTCATCCCTCTCTCCTCTCATACAGTAAGTGCCCCCATCCCTCTCTCCTCTCATACAGTAAGTGCCCTCATCCCTCTCTCCTCTCATACAGTAAGTGCCCCCCCATCCCTCTCTCCCTCATACAGTTAAGTGCCCCTCATCCCTCTCCTCCTCTCATACAGTAAGTGCCCTCAATCCCTCTCTCCCCTCATACAGTAAGTGCCCCTCATCCCTCCTCTCCACCATACAGTAAGTGCCCCTAATCCCTCTCCCTTCATACAGTAAGTGCCCCTCATCCCTCTCTCCCTCATACAGTAAGTGCCCTTCATTCCCGCTTCTCCCCTCATACAGTAAGTGCCCCTCATCCCTCTCTCCCTCTCATACAGTAAGTCGCCCCTCATCCGCTCTCTCCCCTCATACAGTAAGTGCCCCTTCATCCCCTCTCTCCTCTCATACAGTAAGCTGCCCCTCATCCCTCCTCTCCCCCTCTTACAGTAAGTGCCCCCTTTATCCCGCTCTCCTCTCATACAGTAAGTGCCCCTCATCCCTCTCTCCTCTCATACAGTAAGTGCACTCCAGACTCTCTCCCCTCATACAGTAAGTGCCCCTCATTCCCGCTCTCCTCTCATACAGTAAGTGCCCCCCATCCCTCTCTCCCCTCATACAGTAAGTGCCCACTCATCCCTCTCTCCCTCTCATA
This sequence comes from Bombina bombina, assembly GCF_027579735.1. Classification (NCBI taxonomy): domain Eukaryota; kingdom Metazoa; phylum Chordata; class Amphibia; order Anura; family Bombinatoridae; genus Bombina; species Bombina bombina. The sequence goes on from NC_069503.1 coordinate 1,162,661,216, forward strand.
CAGTAAGTGCCCCTCATCCCTCTCTCCTCTCATACAGTAAGTGCCCCTCACATCCCCTCTCTCCTCTCATACAGTAAGTGCCCCTCATCCCTCTCTCCTCTCATACAGTAAGTGCCCTCATCCCTCTCTCCCCTCATACAGTAAGTGCCCCTCATCCCTCTCTCCTCTCATACAGTAAGTGCCCCTCATCCCTCTCTCCCCTCATACAGTAAGTGCCCCTCATCCCTCTCTCCTCTCATACAGTAAGTGCCCTCATCCCTCTCTCCTCTCATACAGTAAGTGCCCCTCATCCCTCTCTCCTCTCATACAGTAAGTGCCCCTCATCCCTCTCTCCTCTCATACAGTAAGTGCCCCTCATCCCTCTCTCCTCTCATACAGTAAGTGCCCCTCATCCCTCTCTCCTCTCATACAGTAAGTGCCCCTCATCCCTCTCTCCTCTCATACAGTAAGTGCCCCTCATCCCTCTCTCCTCTCATACAGTAAGTGCCCCTCATCCCTCTCTCCCCTCATACAGTAAGTGCCCCTCATCCCTCTCTCCTCTCATACAGTAAGTGCCCCTCATCCCTCTCTCCTCTCATACAGTAAGTGCCTCCCATCCCTCTCTACCCTCATACAGTAAGTGCCCCTCATCCCTCTCTCCCCTCATACAGTAAGTGCCCCTCATCCCTCTCTCCTCTCATACAGTAAGTGCCCCTCATCCCTCTCTCCTCTCATACAGTAAGTGCCCTCATCCCTCTCTCCCCTCATACAGTAAGTGCCCCCTTTATCCCTCTCTCCTCTCATACAGTAAGTGCCCCTCATCCCTCTCTCCTCTCATACAGTAAGTGCCTCCCATCCCTCTCTACCCTCATACAGTAAGTGCCCCTCATCCCTCTCTCCCCTCATACAGTAAGTGCCCCTCATCCCTCTCTCCTCTCATACAGTAAGTGCCACTCACGCCTCTCTCCCCTCATACAGTAAGTGCCCCTCATCCCTCTCTCCTCTCATACAGTAAGTGCCCTCATCCCTCTCTCCCCTCATACAGTAAGTGCCCCTTTATCCCTCTCTCCTCTCATACAGTAAGTGCCCCTCATCCCTCTCTCCTCTCATACAGTAAGTGCCTCCCATCCCTCTCTACCCTCATACAGTAAGTGCCCCTCACCCCTCTCTCCTCTCATACAGTAAGTGCCACTCATCCCTCTCTCCCCTCATACAGTAAGTGCCCCTCATCCCTCTCTCCTCTCATACAGTAAGTGCCCCTCATCCCTCTCTCCCCTCATACAGTAAGTGCCCCTCATCCCTCTCTCCTCTCATACAGTAAGTGCTCCTCATCCCTCTCTCCTCTCATACAGTAAGTGCCCCTCACCCCTCTCTCCTCTCATACAGTAAGTGCTCCTCATCCCTCTCTCCTCTCATACAGTAAGTGCCCTCATCCCTCTCTCCTCTCATACAGTAAGTGCCCCTCATCGCTCTCTCCTCTCATACAGTAAGTGTCCCCATCCCTCTCTCCTCTCATACAGTAAGTGCCCCTCATCCCTCTCTCCCCTCATACAGTAAGTGCCCCTCATCCCTCTCTCCGCTCATACAGTAAGTGCCCCTCATCCCTCTCTCCTCTCATACAGTAAGTGCCTCCTCATCCCTCTCTCCTCTCATACAGTAAGTGCCCCTCATCCCTCTCTCTCTCATACAGTAAGTGCCCCTCATCCCTCTCTCCTCTCATACAGTAAGTGCACCCTCATCCCTCTCTCCCCTCATACAGTAAGTGCCCTCATCCCTCTCTCCTCTCATACAGTAAGTGCCCCTCATCCCCTCTCTCCCTCTCATACAGTAAGTGCCCCTCATCCCTCTCATACAGTAAGTGCCCCTCATCCCTCTCTCCTCTCATACAGTAAGTGCCCCTCATCCCTCTCTCCTCTCATACAGTAAGTGCTCCCTCATCCCTCTCTCCTCTCATACAGTAAGTGCCCCTCATCCCTCTCTCCTCTCATACAGTAAGTGCCCCTCTATCCCTCTCTCCTCTCATACAGTAAGTGCCCCTCATCCCTCTCTCCTCTCATACAGTAAGTGCCCTCATCCCTCTCTCCCCTCATACAGTAAGTGCCCTCATCCCTCTCTCCTCTCATACAGTAAGTGCCCCTCATCCCTCTCTCCTCTCATACAGAAGTGCCCCTCATCCCTCTCTCCTCTCATACAGTAAGTGCCCCTCATCCCTCTCTCCTCTCATACAGTAAGTGCCCTCATCCCTCTCTCCCCTCATACAGTAAGTGCCCCTCATCCCTCTCTCCTCTCATACAGTAAGTGCCCCTCATCCCCTCTCTCCTCTCATACAGTAAGTGCCCCTCATCCCTCTCTCCCCTCATACAGTAAGTGCCCCTCATCCCTCTCTCCTCTCATACAGTAAGTGCCACTCATCCCTCTCTCCCCTCATACAGTAAGTGCCCCTCATCCCTCTCTCCTCTCATACAGTAAGTGCCCTCATCCCTCTCTCCTCTCATACAGTAAGTGCCCCTCATCCCTCTCTCCTCTCATACAGTAAGTGCCCCTCATCCCTCTCTCCCTCTCATACAGTAAGTGCCCCCTTATCCCTCTCTCCCTCATACAGTAAGTGCCCCTCATCCCTCTCTCCTCTCATACAGTAAGTGCCACCCTCTCTCCCCTCATACAGTAAGTGCCCCTCATCCCTCTCTCCTCTCATACAGTAAGTGCCCCTCATCCCTCTCTCCTCTCATACATTAAGTGCCCCTCACTCCCTCTCTCCCCTCATACAGTAAGTGCCTCCTCATCCCTCTCTCCTGTCATACAGTAAGTGCTCCTCATCCCTCTCTCCCCCTCATACAGTAAGTGCCCCTAATCCCTCTCTCCCTCTCATACAGTAAGTGCCCTCATCCCTCTCTCCCTCTACAGTAAGTGCCCCTCATCCCTCTCTCCCCTCATACAGTACGTGCCCCTCATCCCCTCTCTCCCTCTCATACAGTAAGTGCCCCTCATCCCTCTCTCCCTCTCATACAGTAAGTGCCCCCTCATCCCTCTCTCCTCTCATACAGTAAGTGCCCCTCATCCCTCTCTCCCCTCATACAGTAAGTGCCCCTCATCCCTCTCTCCTCTCATACAGTAAGTGCCCTCATCCCTCTCTCCCCCTCATACAGTAAGTGCCCCTTTATCCCCTCTCTCCTCTCATACAGTAAGTGCCCTCATCCTCTCTTCCTCTCATACAGTAAGTGCCTCCCATCCCTCTCTACCTCATACAGTAAGTGCCCCTCATCCCCTCTCTCCCCTCATACAGTAAGTGCCCCTCACATCCCTCTCTCCTCTCATACAGTAAGTGCCCCTCATCCCTCTCTCCTCTCATACAGTAAGTGCCCCTCATCCCTCTCTCCCCTCATACAGTAAGTGCCCCTCATCCCTCTCTCCTCTCATACAGTAAGTGCCCCTCATCCCTCGCTCCCCTCATACAGTAAGTGCCCCTCATCCCTCTCTCCTCTCATACAGTAAGTGCCCCTCATCCCTCTCTCCTCTCATACAGTAAGTGCCCCTCATCCCTCTCTCCTCTCATACAGTAAGTGCCCTCTCATCACCGCTCTCTCCCCCTCCTCATACAGTAAGTGCCCCTCATCCCTCTCTCCTCTCATACAGTAAGTGCCCCCTCATCCCTCTCTCCTCTCATACAGTAAGTGCCCCTCATCCCTCTCTCCTCTCATACAGTAAGTGCCCTCATCCCTCTCTCCTCTCATACAGTAAGTGCCCCTCACCCTCTCTCCTCTCATACAGTAAGTGCCCCTCATCCCTCTCTCCTCTCATACAGTAAGTGCCCCTCATCCCTCTCTCCTCTATCGTGCCCCCATCCCTCTCTCCTCTCATACAGTAAGTGTCCCTCATTCCTCTCTCCCCTCATACAGTAAGTGCCCCCCATCCCTATCTCCCCTCATACAGTAAGTGCCCCTCATCCCTCTCTCCTCTCATACAGTAAGTGCCCCTCATCCCTCTCTCCTCTCATACAGTAAGTGCCCCTCATCCCTCTCTCCTCTCATACAGTAAGTGCCCCTCATCCCTCTCTCCTCTCATACATTAAGTGCCCTCATCCCTCTCTCCCCTCATACAGTAAGTGCCCCTCATCCCTCTCTCCTCTCATACAGTAAGTGCCCTCATCCCTTTCTCCCCTCATACAGTAAGTGCCCCTCATCCCTCTCTCCCCTCATACAGTAAGTGCCCCTCATCCCTCTCTCCTCTCATACAGTAAGTGCCCCTCATCCCTCTCTCCTCTCATACAGTAAGTGCTCCTCATCCCTCTCTCCCCTCATACAGTAAGTGCCCCTCATCCCTCTCTCCTCTCATACAGTAAGTGCCCCTCATCCCCTCTCTCCCCTCATACAGTAAGTGCCCCTCATCCCTCTCTCCCTCTCATACAGTAAGTGCCCCTCATCCCTCTCTCCCCTCATACAGTAAGTGCCCCTCATCCCTCTCTCCTCTCATACAGTAAGTGCCCCTCATCCCTCTCTCCTCTCATACAGTAAGTGCCCTCATACCTCTCTCCCCTCATACAGTAAGTGCCCCTCATCCCTCTCTCCTCTCATACAGTAAGTGCCCTCATCCCTCTCTCCCCTCATACAGTAAGTGCCCCTCATCCCTCTCTCCTCTCATACAGTAAGTGCCCCTCATCCCTCTCTCCTCTCATACAGTAAGTGCCCCTCATCCCTCTCTCCTCTCATACAGTAAGTGCCCCTCATCCCTCTCTCCTCTCATACAGTAAGTGCCCCTCATCCCTCTCTCCTCTCATACAGTAAGTGCCCCTCATCCCTCTCTCCTCTCATACAGTAAGTGCCCCTCATCCCTCTCTCCTCTCATACAGTAAGTGCCCCTCATCCCTCTCTCCTCTCATACAGTAAGTGCCCCTCATCCCTCTTTCCTCTCATACAGTAAGTGCCCCTCATCCCTCTCTCCTCTCATACATTAAGTGCCCTCATCCCTCTCTCTCCTCATACAGTAAGTGCCCCTCATCCCTCTCTCCTCTCATACAGTAAGTGCCCTCATCCCTTTCTCCCCTCATACAGTAAGTGCCCCTCATCCCTCTCTCCCCTCATACAGTAAGTGCCCCTCATCCCTCTCTCCTCTCATACAGTAAGTGCCCCTCATCCCTCTCTCCTCTCATACAGTAAGTGCTCCTCATCCCTCTCTCCCCTCATACAGTAAGTGCCCCTCATCCCTCTCTCCTCTCATACAGTAAGTGCCCTCATCCCTTTCTCCCCTCATACAGTAAGTGCCCCTCATCCCTCTCTCCCCTCATACAGTAAGTGCCCCTCATCCCTCTCTCCTCTCATACAGTAAGTGCCCCTCATCCCTCTCTCCTCTCATACAGTAAGTGCCCCTCATCCCTCTCTCCTCTCATACAGTAAGTGCCCCTCATCCCTCTCTCCCCTCATACAGTAAGTGCCCCTCATCCCTCTCTCCTCTCATACAGTAAGTGCCCTCATCCCTCTCTCCCCTCATACAGTAAGTGCCCCTTTATCCCTCTCTCCTCTCATACAGTAAGTGCCCCTCATCCCTCTCTCCTCTCATACAGTAAGTGCCTCCCATCCCTCTCTACCCTCATACAGTAAGTGCCCCTCATCCCTCTCTCCCCTCATACAGTAAGTGCCCCTCATCCCTCTCTCCTCTCATACAGTAAGTGCCCTCATCCCTCTCTCCCCTCATACAGTAAGTGCCCTCATCCCTCTCTCCCCTCATACAGTAAGTGCCCCTTTATCCCTCTCTCCTCTCATACAGTAAGTGCCCCTCATCCCTCTCTCCTCTCATACAGTAAGTGCCTCCCATCCCTCTCTACCCTCATACAGTAAGTGACCCTCATCCCTCTCTCCTCTCATACAGTAAGTGCCACTCACGCCTCTCTCCCCTCATACAGTAAGTGCCCCTCATCCCTCTCTCCTCTCATACAGTAAGTGCCCTCATCGCTCTCTCCCCTCATACAGTAAGTGCCCCTTTATCCCTCTCTCCTCTCATACAGTACGTGCCCCTCATCCCTCTCTCCTCTCATACAGTAAGTGCCTCCCATCCCTCTCTACCCTCATACAGTAAGTGCCCCTCACCCCTCTCTCCTCTCATACAGTAAGTGCCACTCACGCCTCTCTCCCCTCATACAGTAAGTGCCCCTCATCCCTCTCTCCTCTCATACAGTAAGTGCCCCTCATCCCTCTCTCCCCTCATACAGTAAGTGCCCCTCATCCCTCTCTCCTCTCATACAGTAAGTGCTCCTCATCCCTCTCTCCTCTCATACAGTAAGTGCTCCTCATCCCTCTCTCCTCTCATACAGTAAGTGCCCCTCACCCCTCTCTCCTCTCATACAGTAAGTGCTCCTCATCCCTCTCTCCTCTCATACAGTAAGTGCCCTCATCCCTCTCTCCTCTCATACAGTAAGTGCCCCTCATCGCTCTCTCCTCTCATACAGTAAGTGTCCCCATCCCTCTCTCCTCTCATACAGTAAGTGCCCCTCATCCCTCTCTCCCCTCATACAGTAAGTGCCCCTCATCCCTCTCTCCGCTCATACAGTAAGTGCCCCTCATCCCTCTCTCCTCTCATACAGTAAGTGCCCTCATCCCTCTCTCCCCTCATACAGTAAGTGCCCCTCATCCCTCTCTCCTCTCATACAGTAAGTGTCCCCATCCCTCTCTCCCCTCATACAGTAAGTGCCCCTCATCCCTCTCTCCTCTCATACAGTAAGTGCTCCTCATCCCTCTCTCCTCTCATACAGTAAGTGCCCCTCATCCCTCTCTACCCTCATACAGTAAGTGCCCCTCATCCCTCTCTCCCCTCATACAGTAAGTGCCCCTCATCACTCTCTCCCCTCATACAGTAAGTGCCCCTCATCACTCTCTCCCCTCATACAGTAAGTGCCCCCCATCCCTATCTCCCCTCATACAGTAAGTGCCCCTCATCCCTCTCTCCTCTCATACAGTAAGTGCCCCTCATCCCTCTCTCCTCTCATACAGTAAGTGTCCCCATCCCTCTCTCCCCTCATACAGTAAGTGCCCCTCATCCCTCTCTCCTCTCATACAGTAAGTGCTCCTCATCCCTCTCTCCTCTCATACAGTAAGTGCCCCTCATCCCTCTCTACCCTCATACAGTAAGTGCCCCTCATCCCTCTCTCCCCTCATACAGTAAGTGCCCCTCATCACTCTCTCCCCTCATACAGTAAGTGTCCCTCATTCCTCTCTCCCCTCATACAGTAAGTGCCCCCCATCCCTATCTCCCCTCATACAGTAAGTGCCCCTCATCCCTCTCTCCTCTCATACAGTAAGTGCCCCTCATCCCTCTCTCCTCTCATACAGTAAGTGCCCCTCATCCCTCTTTCCTCTCATACAGTAAGTGCCCCTCATCCCTCTCTCCTCTCATACATTAAGTGCCCTCATCCCTCTCTCCCCTCATACAGTAAGTGCCCCTCATCCCTCTCTCCTCTCATACAGTAAGTGCCCTCATCCCTCTCTCCCCTCATACAGTAAGTGCCCCTCATCCCTCTCTCCCCTCATACAGTAAGTGCCCCTCATCCCTCTCTCCTCTCATACAGTAAGTGCCCCTCATCCCTCTCTCCTCTCATACAGTAAGTGCTCCTCATCCCTCTCTCCCCTCATACAGTAAGTGCCCCTCATCCCTCTCTCCTCTCATACAGTAAGTGCCCTCATCCCTTTCTCCCCTCATACAGTAAGTGCCCCTCATCCCTCTCTCCCCTCATACAGTAAGTGCCCCTCATCCCTCTCTCCTCTCATACAGTAAGTGCCCCTCATCCCTCTCTCCTCTCATACAGTAAGTGCCCCTCATCCCTCTCTCCTCTCATACAGTAAGTGCCCCTCATCCCTCTCTCCCCTCATACAGTAAGTGCCCCTCATCCCTCTCTCCTCTCATACAGTAAGTGCCCTCATCCCTCTCTCCCCTCATACAGTAAGTGCCCCTTTATCCCTCTCTCCTCTCATACAGTAAGTGCCCCTCATCCCTCTCTCCTCTCATACAGTAAGTGCCTCCCATCCCTCTCTACCCTCATACAGTAAGTGCCCCTCATCCCTCTCTCCCCTCATACAGTAAGTGCCCCTCATCCCTCTCTCCTCTCATACAGTAAGTGCCCTCATCCCTCTCTCCCCTCATACAGTAAGTGCCCTCATCCCTCTCTCCCCTCATACAGTAAGTGCCCCTTTATCCCTCTCTCCTCTCATACAGTAAGTGCCCCTCATCCCTCTCTCCTCTCATACAGTAAGTGCCTCCCATCCCTCTCTACCCTCATACAGTAAGTGACCCTCATCCCTCTCTCCTCTCATACAGTAAGTGCCACTCACGCCTCTCTCCCCTCATACAGTAAGTGCCCCCATCCCTCTCTCCTCTCATACAGTAAGTGCCCCCATCCCTCTCTCCTCTCATACAGTAAGTGCCCCTCATTCCTCTCTCCCCTCATACAGTAAGTGCCCCTCATTCCTCTCTCCTCTCATACAGTAACTGCCCCTCATCCCTCTCTCCCCTCATACAGTAAGTGCCCCTTTATCCCTCTCTCCTCTCATACAGTAAGTGCCTCTCATTCCTCTCTCCTCTCATACAGTAAGTGCCCCCATCCCTCTCTCCTCTCATACAGTAAGTGTCCCTCATTCCTCTCTCCCCTCATACAGTAAGTGCCCCCCATCCCTATCTCCCCTCATACAGTAAGTGCCCCTCATCCCTCTCTCCTCTCATACAGTAAGTGCCCCTCATCCCTCTCTCCTCTCATACAGTAAGTGCCCCTCATCCCTCTTTCCTCTCATACAGTAAGTGCCCCTCATCCCTCTCTCCTCTCATACATTAAGTGCCCTCATCCCTCTCTCCCCTCATACAGTAAGTGCCCCTCATCCCTCTCTCCTCTCATACAGTAAGTGCCCTCATCCCTTTCTCCCCTCATACAGTAAGTGCCCCTCATCCCTCTCTCCCCTCATACAGTAAGTGCCCCTCATCCCTCTCTCCTCTCATACAGTAAGTGCCCCTCATCCCTCTCTCCTCTCATACAGTAAGTGCTCCTCATCCCTCTCTCCCCTCATACAGTAAGTGCCCCTCATCCCTCTCTCCTCTCATACAGTAAGTGCCCTCATCCCTTTCTCCCCTCATACAGTAAGTGCCCCTCATCCCTCTCTCCCCTCATACAGTAAGTGCCCCTCATCCCTCTCTCCTCTCATACAGTAAGTGCCCCTCATCCCTCTCTCCTCTCATACAGTAAGTGCCCCTCATCCCTCTCTCCTCTCATACAGTAAGTGCCCCTCATCCCTCTCTCCCCTCATACAGTAAGTGCCCCTCATCCCTCTCTCCTCTCATACAGTAAGTGCCCTCATCCCTCTCTCCCCTCATACAGTAAGTGCCCCTTTATCCCTCTCTCCTCTCATACAGTAAGTGCCCCTCATCCCTCTCTCCTCTCATACAGTAAGTGCCTCCCATCCCTCTCTACCCTCATACAGTAAGTGCCCCTCATCCCTCTCTCCCCTCATACAGTAAGTGCCCCTCATCCCTCTCTCCTCTCATACAGTAAGTGCCCTCATCCCTCTCTCCCCTCATACAGTAAGTGCCCTCATCCCTCTCTCCCCTCATACAGTAAGTGCCCCTTTATCCCTCTCTCCTCTCATACAGTAAGTGCCCCTCATCCCTCTCTCCTCTCATACAGTAAGTGCCTCCCATCCCTCTCTACCCTCATACAGTAAGTGACCCTCATCCCTCTCTCCTCTCATACAGTAAGTGCCACTCACGCCTCTCTCCCCTCATACAGTAAGTGCCCCTCATCCCTCTCTCCTCTCATACAGTAAGTGCCCTCATCGCTCTCTCCCCTCATACAGTAAGTGCCCCTTTATCCCTCTCTCCTCTCATACAGTAAGTGCCCCTCATCCCTCTCTCCTCTCATACAGTAAGTGCCTCCCATCCCTCTCTACCCTCATACAGTAAGTGCCCCTCACCCCTCTCTCCTCTCATACAGTAAGTGCCACTCACGCCTCTCTCCCCTCATACAGTAAGTGCCCCTCATCCCTCTCTCCTCTCATACAGTAAGTGCCCCTCATCCCTCTCTCCCCTCATACAGTAAGTGCCCCTCATCCCTCTCTCCTCTCATACAGTAAGTGCTCCTCATCCCTCTCTCCTCTCATACAGTAAGTGCTCCTCATCCCTCTCTCCTCTCATACAGTAAGTGCCCCTCACCCCTCTCTCCTCTCATACAGTAAGTGCTCCTCATCCCTCTCTCCTCTCATACAGTAAGTGCCCTCATCCCTCTCTCCTCTCATACAGTAAGTGCCCCTCATCGCTCTCTCCTCTCATACAGTAAGTGTCCCCATCCCTCTCTCCTCTCATACAGTAAGTGCCCCTCATCCCTCTCTCCCCTCATACAGTAAGTGCCCCTCATCCCTCTCTCCGCTCATACAGTAAGTGCCCCTCATCCCTCTCTCCTCTCATACAGTAAGTGCCCTCATCCCTCTCTCCCCTCATACAGTAAGTGCCCCTCATCCCTCTCTCCTCTCATACAGTAAGTGTCCCCATCCCTCTCTCCCCTCATACAGTAAGTGCCCCTCATCCCTCTCTCCTCTCATACAGTAAGTGCTCCTCATCCCTCTCTCCTCTCATACAGTAAGTGCCCCTCATCCCTCTCTACCCTCATACAGTAAGTGCCCCTCATCCCTCTCTCCCCTCATACAGTAAGTGCCCCTCATCACTCTCTCCCCTCATACAGTAAGTGCCCCTCATCACTCTCTCCCCTCATACAGTAAGTGCCCCCATCCCTCTCTCCTCTCATACAGTAAGTGCCCCCATCCCTCTCTCCTCTCATACAGTAAGTGCCCCCATCCCTCTCTCCTCTCATACAGTAAGTGCCCCTCATCCCTCTCTCCCCTCATACAGTAAGTGCCCCTCATCACTCTCTCCCCTCATACAGTAAGTGCCCCTCATCCCTCTCTCCCCTCATACAGTAAGTGCCCCTCATCCCTCTCTCCTCTCATACAGTAATTGCCCTCATCCCTCTCTCCCCTCATACAGTAAGTGCCCCTCATCCCTCTCTCCTCTCATACAGTAAGTGCCCCTCATCCCTCTCTCCTCTCATACAGTAAGTGCCCCTCATCCCTCTCTCCTCTCATACAGTAAGTGCCCCTCATCCCTCTCTCCACTCATACAGTAAGTGCTCCTCATCCCTCTCTCCACTCATACAGTAAGTGCCCCTCATCCCTCTCTCCTCTCATACAGTAAGTGCTCCTCATCCCTCTCTCCTCTCATACAGTAAGTGCCCCTCATCCCTCTCTCCCCTCATACAGTAAGTGCCCCTCATCCCTCTCTCCCCTCATACAGTAAGTGCCCTTCAACCCTCTCTCCTCTCATACAGTAAGTGCCCCTCATCCCTCTCTCCCCTCATACAGTAAGTGCCCTTCATCCCTCTCTCCTCTCATACAGTAAGTGCCCCTCATCCCTCTCTCCTCTCATACAGTAAGTGCTCCTCATCCCTCTCTCCCCTCATACAGTAAGTGCCCCTCATCCCTCTCTCCTCTCATACAGTAAGTGCTCTTTATCCCTCTCTACTCTCATACAGTAAGTGCCCCTCATCCCTCTCTCCTCTCATACAGTAAGTGCTCCCTCATCCCTCTCTCCTCTCATACAGTAAGTGCTCTTTATCCCTCTCTCCTCTCATACAGTAAGTGCCCTCATCCCTCTCTCCTCTCATACAGTAAGTACCCCTCATCCCTCTCTGCTCTCATACAGTAAGTGCCCCTCATCCCTGTTACGGTACCAACTGTGTACCAAGGGTTAATACCAGGGAACAACGTCCTGCATAGGGAATCAGCAATTCACCAACCAGCCAGTTTTCAGGTTTAAACAGAATATATGCTTTATTTGAAGGCAGCACACAGATTTATACACCCTGGCTTCAGGTTACAAAGGGCATTGGTTAAACAGTAAAGCAAACATATGAACAATGCATCAAACCTCTAACAATTATCTATTCACAGGTAAAACAGATTAACATATTAAGTTAATTAACTAGGGAAGAACGTTTACTCAGACAATCTGATGTTGGGCAGTCTAGTTAACATAATCACACAAGGACACAATCAGTTTACCCAGACAGACTCCTGAGACACAATCAGATCTTAAACATACATAGAATACATCTTATTAGAGAATATAGGAACAGTTCTTATTAGCTATAAAGTCTTTTATGCCCACTTGGCTTATAGAGTCACAATTGCTCCCACAAGGGGCACTCACACCCTGTACCCATCCTGTATTTATGGATACAGGGTGACATAGACATAAGACAGAGTTATGAAAGTACATGGGGTGTCCAGCATATAAAATTCCATATTTTCATGCAGTCTCTGGGTATCCTTAAGCCCATGTACCTCCAGCCCAAAGAATGTTCCATAACAGGCCCTCCAATGTACAGTGGCGAGATTGGTTTTGTCACATCTCTCCCCTTTTCCAAACAGACTAACAGGGTATCTGACCTCCTGCCGGTCAGTGCCCTGGTTAGTCCAGCAACCCACCCATAAAACACAATTAGTAGTACAGCCCACCCACAATAAATGGTTACTACACCTGAGTACGGGGAAAACTTGTCCATGTCCAGGTGCCTCACCACAGCTGTGTGGGGGACTGGTACGCTGAATTGGTGGGTTGCGAGGTGGGCAGAGACCAGCTGTACTCTGCCCGGGTGCCAGCACTACCATGGAAGTAGCCTGGTGGGAGCCTGGTTGCTGGAGGGGGAGACCGACTGTCTCCCCTTTGGATAAATAGCTGTGCTGCTGGAGGGGGAGACCAATCGTCTCCCCTTTGGCTAAACAGCCGTGTTACTGGGGGACAGGACCAACTGTCCCTACCCCTTGTAACGCAGCCTGCCGCTGGGGAATGGAGTCTGGGCTCCCAAAGTCAGGCTCTGCAAAGGACTCCCATAACAAGCCAGGACCATCAAACTCCTCTCCCTCTGGTTTGTTATGCTCGGCTGTCCAGGGTATATACTGTGCCATATACCACCAGAGCGCCTGGTAGGCATGTCAGTTTGCTGGGACAATCCATCTGTATTCCCGTTATGAGAGAGAATTCCTGTCCATACAAACAAGGGTTCAAATTCCTCAGTGCCCAGACCAGGGCCAAACAGTCCTTCAAAATCCCATCAGCTTCTTTACGAGTTTTCTGTACCTGCTCTTTATAGGTATCCACAATCCCTTCATACTGACATAGGGTGCCCTTGAGTTGCTGCACCTCACTATGAGCCAGCGTCAGCTTCTCCACAAGTGTCGCTAAGTTTGTCTTTAATGTTTCATGTTCCACTCTCAAGCTGGTGTTTTCTGCAGTCTGTCGGTGCAGCTTGTCTAGCAGAGATTCACGTTCTAAACGTGCCTTTTCCTCTGCGCTCCTCTTCTCCTTCATCAGCGCATTGTAACGGGACTTCCACGTATCAATAGCGGATAGAGATTTGCTGAGCTCAGCGTTCTGGGGCTTAGCAGCAGGGGGGTCAGTCTCTGCTGCACGGATCTGAGCACGGGTAGTCACAGGGTTAACATCAGCGGGACCCATGGGAGCATAGGCAGAAACAAGGGGGGCCAAGTCATTTCCAAGAAGAACATCAGCAGGTAAGTCCTTCTTGACCCCCACATTCACAGGTCTAGCGCCCACTCCCCAATCCAAATGTACCCTGGCAACAGGTAGGCTGAACACACCGCCCCCTGCTACCCTCACAGCCACAGTGTCTCCAGTGTACTGTTTCTCAGACACCAAGTTCTTTTGAAGCAAGGTCATGGTAGCACCAGTATCCCGTAGACCACTGGCCTTCTTCCCATTCACTTTAACCAGTTGCCGGTTATTCCGGTGGGCAGCTTGCACAAGGTCTGCCTCATGTAGGATGCTCCAGCATTCTTGCGCCTCTACGTAGCGGGCCGCAGGCTGAGGATTACGTGGGATTCCGCCGGCGGGTCTTCTCCAGGACTGCGCTTGGTTCGCTGCGTTTAGGGGACACTCTGGTCTTTTGTGCCCTAGTTGCTTACATCCAAAGCACCGAATAGGTTGTGAGTAGCCCCGCGAATTGAACCGGGCACTCTGAGGGTAGTTCGTGGCCGGAGGCCGTGTGGTATAGCGGTGCGCCGGGGTTTGGTAACTGGCAGCTGCTGGGGTGACTGGGGGTCTGTACTCCACTCTAGAAGGGGGCTTAAAGGTAGCAGTGTCCAGTTTGCGGGCATCCGTATACTCATCTGCCAAGCAAGCCGCTTCCTGCAGGGTGGAGGGTTTACGGTCCCGAACCCACTCTCGAACTCCTGCGGGTAACTTGTCGAAGCAATGTTCCAACAGGAATAGCTGCAGCACCTCTTCCCCAGATATGGCTTGGCACCCCGCTATCCAGTGAGCTGCTGTGCGGTGCACCTTACATGCCCACTCAAGGTAGGAATCTCCAGCTAATTTAACAGTGTCTCTGAACCGCCTCCGGTATGCCTCCGGTGTAACCGCATACCTGGAGAGCAGAGCCTCTTTTACAGTATTATAATCCCTGACTTCCTCATCTGGAATGGCCCGAAAAGCCTCTCTGGCCCGGCCGGATAATTTTCCAGATAATATCGTGACCCAGTCCTCTGCGGGTACCTTGTGTAGTGCACATTGCCTCTCAAAATCCGCAAGGTACCCATCAATCTCTCCTTCTGTTTCCAGGAAGTTTTTAAAAGCTGCAAAATTTACTTTTCTCTTTTCCATCTTAGTCAGTATTGTAATAATCCCCCTCTTCCTGAGGTTACTGGCTTGTGTAGTTGCTCGTCTGGGCGATAAGGTTCATCCCACCGCTGCCACCAATGTTACGGTACCAACTGTGTACCAAGGGTTAATACCAGGGAACAACGTCCTGCATAGGGAATCAGCAATTCACCAACCAGCCAGTTTTCAGGTTTAAACAGAATATATGCTTTATTTGAAGGCAGCACACAGATTTATACACCCTGGCTTCAGGTTACAAAGGGCATTGGTTAAACAGTAAAGCAAACATATGAACAATGCATCAAACCTCTAACAATTATCTATTCAAAGGTAAAACAGATTAACATATTAAGTTAATTAACTAGGGAAGAACGTTTACTCAGACAATCTGATGTTGGGCAGTCTAGTTAACATAATCACACAAGGACACAATCAGTTTACCCAGACAGACTCCTGAGACACAATCAGATCTTAAACATACATAGAATACATCTTATTAGAGAATATAGGAACAGTTCTTATTAGCTATAAAGTCTTTTATGCCCACTTGGCTTATAGAGTCACAATTGCTCCCACAAGGGGCACTCACACCCTGTACCCATCCTGTATTTATGGATACAGGGTGACATAGACATAAGACAGAGTTATGAAAGTACATGGGGTGTCCAGCATATAAAATTCCATATTTTCATGCAGTCTCTGGGTATCCTTAAGCCCATGTACCTCCAGCCCAAAGAATGTTCCATAACAGGCCCTCCAATGTACAGTGGCGAGATTGGTTTTGTCACAATCCCTCTCTCCCCTCATACAGTAAGTGCTCCTCATCCCTCTCTCCTCTCATACAGTAAGTGCCCCTCATCCCTCTCTCCTCTCATACAGTAAGTGCCCCTCATCCCTCTCTCCTCTCATACAGTAAGTGCTCCTCATCCCTCTCTCCTCTCATACAGTAGGTGCCCTCATCCCTCTCTACTCTCATACAGTAAGTGCCCCTCATCCCTCTCTCCTCTCGTACAGTAAGTGCCCCTCATCCCTCTCTCCCCTCATACAGTAAGTGCCCCTCATCCCTCTCTCCTCTCATATAGTAAGTGCCCCTCATCCCTCTCTCCCCTCATACAGTAAGTGCCCCTCACCCCTCTCTCCTCTCATACAGTAAGTGCCCTCATCTCTCTCTCCTCTCATACAGTAAGTGCCCCTCATCCCTCTCTCCTCTCATACAGTAAGTGCCCTCATCCCTCTCTCCTCTCATACAGTAAGTGCCCCTCATCCCTCTCTCCCCTCATACAGTAAGTGTCCCTCATCCCTCTCTCCTCTTATACAGTAAGTGCCCCTCATCCCTCTCTCCCCTCATACAGTAAGTGCCCTCATCCCTCTCTCCCCTCATACAGTAAGTGCCCCTCATCCCTCTCTCCCCTCATACAGTAAGTGCCCTCATCCCTCTCTCCTCTTATACAGTAAGTGCCCCTCATCCCTCTCTCCTCTCATACAGTAAGTGCCCCTCATCCCTCTCTCCTCTCATACAGTAAGTGCCCCTCATCCCTCTCTCCTCTCATACAGTAAGTGCCCCTCATCCCTCTCTCCTCTCATACAGTAAGTGTCCCCATCCCTCTCTCCCCTCATACAGTAAGTGCCCCTCATCCCTCTCTCCTCTCATACAGTAAGTGCTCCTCATCCCTCTCTCCTCTCATACAGTAAGTGCCCCTCATCCCTCTCTACCCTCATACAGTAAGTGCCCCTCATCCCTCTCTCCCCTCATACAGTAAGTGCCCCTCATCACTCTCTCCCCTCATACAGTAAGTGCCCCTCATCACTCTCTCCCCTCATACAGTAAGTGCCCCCATCCCTCTCTCCTCTCATACAGTAAGTGCCCCCATCCCTCTCTCCTCTCATACAGTAAGTGCCCCCATCCCTCTCTCCTCTCATACAGTAAGTGCCCCTCATCCCTCTCTCCCCTCATACAGTAAGTGCCCCTCATCACTCTCTCCCCTCATACAGTAAGTGCCCCTCATCCCTCTCTCCCCTCATACAGTAAGTGCCCCTCATCCCTCTCTCCTCTCATACAGTAAGTGCCCTCATCCCTCTCTCCCCTCATACAGTAAGTGCCCCTCATCCCTCTCTCCTCTCATACAGTAAGTGCCCCTCATCCCTCTCTCCTCTCATACAGTAAGTGCCCCTCATCCCTCTCTCCTCTCATACAGTAAGTGCCCCTCATCCCTCTCTCCACTCATACAGTAAGTGCTCCTCATCCCTCTCTCCACTCATACAGTAAGTGCCCCTCATCCCTCTCTCCTCTCATACAGTAAGTGCTCCTCATCCCTCTCTCCTCTCATACAGTAAGTGCCCCTCATCCCTCTCTCCCCTCATACAGTAAGTGCCCCTCATCCCTCTCTCCCCTCATACAGTAAGTGCCCTTCATCCCTCTCTCCTCTCATACAATAAGTGCCCCTCATCCCTCTCTCCCCTCATACAGTAAGTGCCCTTCATCCCTCTCTCCTCTCATACAGTAAGTGCCCCTCATCCCTCTCTCCTCTCATACAGTAAGTGCTCCTCATCCCTCTCTCCCCTCATACAGTAAGTGCCCCTCATCCCTCTCTCCTCTCATACAGTAAGTGCTCTTTATCCCTCTCTACTCTCATACAGTAAGTGCCCCTCATCCCTCTCTCCTCTCATACAGTAAGTGCTCCCTCATCCCTCTCTCCTCTCATACAGTAAGTGCTCTTTATCCCTCTCTCCTCTCATACAGTAAGTGCCCTCATCCCTCTCTCCTCTCATACAGTAAGTACCCCTCATCCCTCTCTCCTCTCATACAGTAAGTGCCCCTCATCCCTCTCTCCCCTCATACAGTAAGTGCTCCTCATCCCTCTCTCCGCTCATACAGTAAGTGCCCCTCATCCCTCTCTCCTCTCATACAGTAAGTGCCCCTCATCCCTCTCTCCTCTCATACAGTAAGTGCTCCTCATCCCTCTCTCCTCTCATACAGTAGGTGCCCTCATCCCTCTCTACTCTCATACAGTAAGTGCCCCTCATCCCTCTCTCCTCTCGTACAGTAAGTGCCCCTCATCCCTCTCTCCCCTCATACAGTAAGTGCCCCTCATCCCTCTCTCCTCTCATACAGTAAGTGCCCCTCATCCCTCTCTCCCCTCATACAGTAAGTGCCCCTCACCCCTCTCTCCTCTCATACAGTAAGTGCCCTCATCTCTCTCTCCTCTCATACAGTAAGTGCCCCTCATCCCTCTCTCCTCTCATACAGTAAGTGCCCTCATCCCTCTCTCCTCTCATACAGTAAGTGCCCCTCATCCCTCTCTCCCCTCATACAGTAAGTGCCCTCATCCCTCTCTCCTCTTATACAGTAAGTGCCCCTCATCCCTCTCTCCTCTCATACAGTAAGTGCCCCTCATCCCTCTCTCCTCTCATACAGTAAGTGCTCCTCATCACTCTCTCCTCTCATACAGTAAGTGCTCTTTATCCCTCTCTCCTCTCATACAGTAAGTGCCCCTCATCCCTCTCTCCTCTCATACAGTAAGTGCTCCTCATCCCTCTCTCCTCTCATACAGTAAGTGCCCCTCATCCCTCTCTCCTCTCATACAGTAAGTGCCCCTCATCCCTCTCTCCTCTCATACAGTAAGTGCCCCTCATCCCTCTCTCCTCTCATACAGTAAGTGCCCCTCATCCCTCTCTCCTCTCATACAGTAAGTGCCCCTCATCCTTCTCTCCCCTCATACAGTAAGTGCCCCTCTTCCCTCTCTCCTCTCATACAGTAAGTGCTCTTTATCCCTCTCTCCTCTCATACAGTAAGTGCCTCTCATTCCTCTCTCCCCTCATACAGTAAGTGCCCCTCATCTCTCTCTCCTCTCGTACAGTAAGTGCATAGTACTGCCCTGTTGCTTGACCCCTCACCCTATAACTGCCCTGTACCTATCACAGCTCCTGGTTGAATTATACTATAGGATGAAATGGCAGAGAACGTTTGGTTGATGGATGATTTATTCAGCAGTTGCCAGTGACCCTCTGCGCACTCGGGGGCAGGGCAGTTTGTGTCTCATGACTCACGTCATGCCCCTCTCCCAACATTTGTAACTTCTTGTTACACAGATAGAAATCACACAGAAGAACAGATGGTAAACGGGTAAGGAACACTTACTGTGTTGGGGTACTTACTGTATGAGAGGAGAGAGGGATGGGGGCACTTACTGTATGAGAGGAGAGATGTATGAGGGGCACTTACTGTATGAGAGGAGAGAGAGATGGGGGCACTTACTGTATGAGAGGAGAGAGAGATGGGGGCACTTACTGTATGAGAGGAGAGAGAGATGGGGGCACTTACTGTATGAGAGGAGAGAGGGATGAGGGGCACTTACTGTATGAGAGGAGAGAGGGATGGGGGCACTTACTGTATGAGAGGAGAGAGGTATGAGGGGCACTTACTGTATGAGAGGAGAGAGGGATGGGGGCACTTACTGTATGAGAGGAGAGAGGGATGGGGGCACTTACTGTATGAGAGGAGAGAGGGATGGGGGCACTTACTGTATGAAAGGAGAGAGGGATGGGGGCACTTACTGTATGAGAGGAGAGAGGGATGGGGCACTTACTGTATGAGAGGAGAGAGGGATGGGGGCACTTACTGTATGAGGGGAGAGAGGTATGAGGGGCACTTACTGTATGAGAGGAGAGAAGGATGGGGCACTTACTGTATGAGAGGAGAGAGGGATGGGGGCACTTACTGTATGAGGGGAGAGAGGTATGAGGGGCACTTACTGTATGAGAGGAGAGAGGGATGGGGGCACTTACTGTATGAGAGGAGAGAGGGATGGGGGCACTTACTGTATGAGAGAAGAGAGTGATGAGGGACACTTACTGTATGAGGAGAGAGAGGGATGAGGGGCACTTACTGTACGAGAGGAGAAAGGGATGAAGGGCACTTACTGTATGAGGGGAGAGAGGGATGAGGGGCACTTACTGTATGAGAGGAGAGAGGGATGAGGGTAACTTACTGTATGAGAGGAGAGAGGGATGGGGGCACTTACTGTATGAGGAGAGAGAGGGATGAGGGGCACTTACTACATGAGGGGAGAGAGGGATGCGGGGCACTTACTGTATCAGGGGAGAGAGGGATGAGGGGCACTTACTGTATGAGGGGAGAGTGGGATGAGGGGCACTTACTGTATGAGGGGAGAGAGGAATGAGGGACACTTACTGTATGAGAGGAGAGAGGGATGGGGGCACTTACTGTATGAGGGGAGAGAGGGATGAGGGGCACTTACTGTATGAGGGGAGAGAGGAATGAGGGGCACTTACTGTATGAGAGGAGAGAGGGATGGGGGCACTTACTGTATGAGAGGAGAGAGGGATGAGGGGCACTTACTGTATGAGGGGAGAGAGGGATGAGGGGCACTTATTGTATGAGAGGAGAGAGGGATGAGGGGCACTTACTGTATGAGAGGAGAGAGGGATGGGGGCACTTACTACATG
The DNA here is from genome assembly GCF_027579735.1 of Bombina bombina. NCBI lineage: Eukaryota > Metazoa > Chordata > Amphibia > Anura > Bombinatoridae > Bombina > Bombina bombina. Next base: position 1,162,681,358 of record NC_069503.1, read on the forward strand.
AGGGGAGAGAGGGATGGGGGCACTTACTACATGAGGGGAGAGAGGAATGAGGGGCACTTACTGTATGAGAGGAGAGAGGGATGGGGGCACTTACTGTATGAGGGGAGAGAGGAATGAGGGGCAATTACTTTATGAGGGGAAAGAGGGATGGGGCAATTACTTTATGAGGGGAGAGAGGGATGGGGGCAATTACTTTATGAGGGGAGAGAGGGATAAGGGGCACTTACTGTATGAGGGGAGAGAGTGATGAGGGGCACTTACTGTATGAGAGAAGAGAGGGATGGGGGCACTTACTGTATGAGGGGAGAGAGGGATGAGAGGCACTTACTGTATGACAGGAGAGAGGGATGAAGGGCAATTACTGTATGCGAGCAGAGAGGGATGGGGGGCAATTACTGTATGAGAGGAGAGAGAGATGAGGGGCAATTACTGTATGAGAGGGATGAAGGGCAATTACTGTATGAGAGGAGAGAGGGATGAGGGGCATTTATTGTATGAGAGGAGAGAGGGATGAGGGGCACTTACTGTATGAGGGGAGAGAGGGATGAGGGGCACTTATTGTATGAGAGGAGAGAGGGATGAGGGGCACTTACTGTATGAGAGGAGAGAGGGATGAGGGGCACTTACTGTACAAGAGGAGAGAGGGATGAGGGGCAATAACTGTATGAGAGGAGAGAGGGATGAGGGGCAATTACTGTATGAGAGGAGAGAGGGATGAGGGGCACTTACTGTATGAGGGGAGAGAGGGATTAGGGGCACTTACTGTACGAGAGGAGAGAGGGATGAGGGGCACTTACTGTATGAGAGGAGAGAGGGATGAGGGGAACTTACTGTATGAGAGGAGAGAGGGATGAGGGGCACTTACTGTATGAGAGGAGAGAGGGATGAGGGGCAATTACTGTATGAGAGGAGAGAGGGATGAGGGGCAATTACTGTATGAGAGGAGAGAGGGATGAGGGGCACTTACTGTATGAGAGGAGAGAGGGATGAGGGGCAATTACTGTATGAGAGGAGAGAGGGATGAGCGGCACTTACTGTATGAGAGGAGAGAAAGATGAGGGGCACTTACTGTATGAGAGGGGTGAGGGATGAGGGGCACTTACTTTGATGGGAGAGAGGGGTGAGGAGCACTTATTGTATGAGGGGAGAGAGGAGTGAGGGGAACTTACTGTATGAGAGGAGAGAGAGGGATGAGGGGCACTTACTGTATGAGGGGAGAGAGGGATGAGGGGCACTTACTGTATAAGAGGAGAGAGGGATGAGGGGCACTTACTGTATGAGAGGAGAGAGGGATGAGGAGCACTTACTGTATGAGAGGAGAGAGGGATGAGGAGCACTTACTGTATAAGAGGAGAGAGGGATGAGGGGCACTTACTGTATGAGGGGAGAGAGGGATGAGGGGCACTTACTGTATGAGAGGAGAGAGGGATGAGGAGCACTTACTGTATGAGAGGAGAGAGGGATGAGGAGCACTTACTGTATGAGAGGAGAGAGGGATGAGGAGCACTTACTGTATGAGGGGAGAGAGGGATGAGGAGCACTTACTGTATGAGGGGAGAGAGGGATGAGGAGCACTTACTCTATGAGGGGAGAGAGGGATGAGGGGCACTTACTGTATGAGAGGAGAGAGGGATGAGGAGCACTTATTGTATAAGGAAGAGAGGGATGAGGAGCACTTACTGCATGAGAGGAGAGAGGGATGAGGGGCACTTACTGTATGAGAGGAGAGAGGGATGAGGGGCACTTACTGTATGAGGGGAGAGAGGGATGAGGGTCACTTACTGTCTGAGAGGAGAGAGTGATGAGGGGCACTTACTGTATGAGGGGATAGAGGGGTGAGAGGCACTTACTGTATGAGAGGAGAGAGGGATGAGGAGCACTTACTGTATGAGTGGAGAGAGGGATGAGCGGAACTTACTGTATGAGGGGAGAGAGGGATGAGGGGCAGTTACTTTATGAGGGGAGAGATGGATGAGGGGCACTTACTGTATGAGTGGAGAGAGGGATGAGGGGAACTTACTGTATGAGAGGAGAGAGGGATGAGGAGCACTTACTGTATGAGGGGAGAGAGGGATGAAGGGCACTTATTGTATAAGAGGAGAGAGGGATGAGGGGCACTTACTGTATGAGAGGAGAGAGGGATGAGGGGCACTTAATGTATGAGAGGAGAGAGGGATGAAGGGCACTTATTGTATAAGAGGAGAGAGGGATGAGGGTCACTTGCTGTATGAGAGGAGAGAGGGATGAGGGGCACTTACTGTATGAGAGGGGTGAGGGATTAGGGGCACTTACTGTATGAGGGGAGAGAGAGATGAGGGGTACTTACTGTATGAGAGGGGAGAGGGGTGAGGGGCACTTACTGTTTGAGGGGAGAGAGGGATGAGGGGCACTTACTGTATGAGAGGGGCACTTACTGTATGAGAGGGGAGAGGGGCACTTACTGTATGAGAGGGGAGAGGCATGAGGGACACTTACTGTATGAGGGGAGAGAGGGATGAGGAGCATTTACTGTATGAGGGGATAGAGGGGTGAGAGGCACTTACTGTATGAGGGGAGAGAGGGATGAGGGGCACTTACTGTATGATGGGAGAGAGGGATGAGGGGCAGTTACTGTATGAGGGGAGAGAGGGATGAGGGGCACTTACTTTTGAGGGTATAGAGGGATGAGGGGAACTTACTGTTCGAGAGGAGAGAAGGATGAAGGGCAATTACTGTATGAGAGGAGAGAGGGATGAAGGTCACTTACTGTATGAGAGAAGAGGGGTGAGGGGCACTTACTGTTTGAGAGGAGATAGGGATGAGGGTCACTTACTGTATGAGGGGAGAGAGCGGTGTCAGTATATGGCCGGGTTATAATACAATATATTTAATAATTATTCTTTAAAATAAACATGCATATACCAAACAATAAAATTAATGTAAATTCCTAAATTCTTTATATTAGTTAAAATTTATAGACACATTAAAATATATTTGTAAAAACACAGATCTGAATCAAACTATACACGTTTATACTGTTAGACTATACTATGCAAAGATCACAAAAGTTACCTTATTTATAACCGTATTCGCAGTTGAATTTCATTAAAATACCACAATGAGAGACCAAGATATGAGCCACTAACCTTAACAGTGCTTAGTTAAACAATAGAACAATACACTTTACCAGTCAATTTCTATGCCAAGTTATATGAGATTAAATAAATTCTTTAGCAGCAATAAAGTAAATTCCTAAATACAGATAAAGATTTGCAGAGATAAATTACATACCAGAGAGATCTGCTACAATAATGGGCCTGATTAAGAAATATGCAACCCAAAGGATATTTATCTAGCAAATAAATTAATTACTTAGCATACAAGAGTGACTAGTTAAGACTATACAGGACTATGAATGTAAACTAAAATACAAAATACCCTTTTAAAATTACTAACTACAATTTGACTATAGTCTTACCAATTACTTTGTCTAAAATATTAAAGATAAACAACCGTCATACATTACCAACATAAACAATGAGGGGCACTTACTCTATGAGGGGAGAGAGAATTGAGGGGCACTTGTTGAGAGGGTTGAGGGGCACTTACTGTATGAGAATAGAGAAGGATGAGGGGTACTTATTGTATGAAAGCAGAGATGAGGGGTGAATGTGGCAGTATCTCCGCTATGGGATATGCCTCTGTCCAAACCCAGAATCGCACCCGTATAGTAGGTCTGCCACTAGAGCTATAGTTGCTGAGATTGGGGTCAAGTCAGAAGCTATATCTCCCCCAAATTGGCTGGTCTCAGTGGGCTACCAGGCATGTATCAACCCCTCTGCATCACTGCTTCCTCTAGGCAGGTTTGAGGGGAGAGAGGGATGGGGGCACTTACTACATGAGGGGAGAGAGGAATGAGGGGCACTTACTGTATAGAGGAGAGAGGGATGGGGGCACTTACTGTATGAGGGGAGAGAGGAATGAGGGGCACTTACTGTATGAGAGGAGAGAGGGATGGAGGCACTTACTGTATGAGAGGAGAGATGTATGAAGGGCACTTACTGTATGAGAGGAGTGAGAGATGGGGGCACTTACTGTATGAGAGGAGAGAGGGATGAGGGGCACTTACTGTATGAGAGGAGAGAGGGATGGGGGCACTTACTGTATGAGAGGAGAGAGGTATGAGGGGCACTTACTGTATGAGAGGAGAGAGGGATGGGGGCACTTACTGTATGAGAGGAGAGAGGGATGGGGGCACTTACTGTATGAGAGGAGAGAGGGATGGGGGCACTTACTGTATGAGAGGAGAGAGGGATGGGGGCACTTACTGTATGAGAGGAGAGAGGGATGGGGGCACTTACTGTATGAGAGGAGAGAGGGATGGGGCACTTACTGTATGAGAGGAGAGAGGGATGGGGGCACTTACTGTATGAGGGGAGAGAGGTATGAGGGGCACTTACTGTATGAGAGGAGAGAGGGATGGGGCACTTACTGTATGAGAGGAGAGAGGGATGGGGGCACTTACTGTATGAGGGGAGAGAGGTATGAGGGGCACTTACTGTATGAGAGGAGAGAGGGATGGGGGCACTTACTGTATGAGAGGAGAGAGGGATGGGGGCACTTACTGTATGAGGGGAGAGAGGGATGAGGGGCACTTACTGTATGAGGGGAGAGAGGGATGAGGGGCACTTACTGTATGAGAGAAGAGAGTGATGAGGGACACTTACTGTATGAGGAGAGAGAGGGATGAGGGGCACTTACTGTACGAGAGGAGAAAGGGATGAAGGGCACTTACTGTATGAGGGGAGAGAGGGATGAGGGGCACTTACTGTATGAAAGGAGAGAGGGATGAGGGTAACTTACTGTATGAGAGGAGAGAGGGATGGGGGCACTTACTGTATGAGGAGAGAGAGGGATGAGGGGCACTTACTGTATGAGGGGAGAGAGGGATACTTACTGTATGAGAGGAGAGAGGGATGGGGGCACTTACTGTATGAGGGGAGAGAGGGATGGGGGCACTTACTACATGAGGGGAGAGAGGGATGCGGGGCACTTACTGTATCAGGGGAGAGAGGGATGAGGGGCACTTACTGTATGAGGGGAGAGAGGGATGAGGGGCACTTACTGTATGAGGGGAGAGAGGAATGAGGGGCATTTACTGTATGAGAGGAGAGAGGGATGGGGGCACTTACTGTATGAGAGGAGAGAGGGATGGGGGCACTTACTACATGAGGGGAGAGAGGGATGGGGGCACTTACTACATCAGGGGAGAGAGGAATGAGGGGCACTTACTGTATGAGAGGAGAGAGGGATGGGGGCACTTACTACATGAGGGGAGAGAGGGATGAGGGGCAATTACTTTATGAGGGGAAAGAGGGATGGGGCAATTACTTTATGAGGGGAGAGAGGGATGGGGGCAATTACTTTATGAAGGGAGAGAGGGATAAGGGGCACTTACTGTATGAGGGGAGAGAGGGATGAGGGGCACTTACTGTATGAGAGAAGAGAGGGATGGGGGCACTTACTGTATGAGGGGAGAGAGGGATGAGGGGCACTTACTGTATGACAGGAGAGAGGGATGAAGGGCAATTACTGTATGCGAGCAGAGAGGGATGGGGGGCAATTACTGTATGAGAGGAGAGAGAGATGAGGGGCAATTACTGTATGAGAGGGATGAAGGGCAATTACTGTATGAGAGGAGAGAGGGATGAGGGGCATTTATTGTATGAGAGGAGAGAGGGATGAGGGGCACTTACTGTATGAGGGGAGAGAGGGATGAGGGGCACTTACTGTATGAGAGGAGAGAGGGATGAGGGGCACTTACTGTATGAGAGGAGAGAGGGATGAGGGGCACTTACTGTACAAGAGGAGAGAGGGATGAGGGGCAATAACTGTATGAGAGGAGAGAGGGATGAGGGGCAATTACTGTATGAGAGGATAGAGGGATGAGGGGCAATTACTGTATGAGAGGAGAGAGGGATGAGGGGCACTTACTGTATGAGAGGAGAGAGGGATGAGGGGCACTTACTGTATGAGAGGAGAGAGGGATGAGGGGCAATTACTGTATGAGAGGAGAGAGGGATGAGGGGCACTTACTGTATGAGAGGAGAGAGGGATGAGGGGCAATTACTGTGTTACGGTTACCCTTAGTCTCGCTGAGAGATGGACCGCTTAGTAGCCTGGATCCCTATTGCTAAAGAGGGGAGAAGCTGCTTTCCATAGTATTCTATATGAGTCTCGCAAATATAGAATAATCTCCCTTAGCTGTAGTACAGCTAGGATACCCTTCTGCCCACAAAAACGAGTCAACGCTGCGATTGAGGGTCAAACAAGAACTCAGCACTGGGATGCCCAGCCTGCTTTTTATTAAGGTTACATGCACACAGGGCACTCCCAGGGGGAGAGGGGGGGGAAGCACAAAATCCCCCATCACACATTTAGATAGAGAGCACTGTCCTTTGACAGGCCACAATAGGATTACAGTACTTAAGATAACAAGTTTACAAGTTCATCTTATCAATTAGCAGTCTGGCTCCAGAGGTGATTAGACAATGGGATTGGTTATCCCTAAACTTAGAGCTGAGGCCAGCAAAAATGTGTATTTAGGCAATAGTTTCTAAAAGCTGAAAAAAAAGAGTTAACTCTTTATGAAATGATACTTGTTACGGTTTTCTTGGAGCCCTTCTTAGGCGCTGGCTTGCTGGTTCAGGCATTGCTGCTGGGAAATAAGCTCTTCACAACAAAATAACTAATGCTTCTGTAACAGTGCTCCCTTTCTGTGGAACACTCTGGCAGACACGGTCTGACCCATTTTCGGGGCAGACTAAGGCTGTCCAGACCGCTGGTTATGCGGGGCTGAGGTCTGTTTGTCTGGACAACCCGTCGGCGTTGCCATTCTGTTTCCCAGGTCTGTAAGTAATGGTGAAATTGAAGGGTTGCAACGATAAGCTCCAACGTAATAGCCTGCCGTTATCTCCAGAGACCCGGTTCAGCCACACCAACGGGTTATGGTCGGTGACCAGAGTGAACTCCTGACCATATAAATAGGGAGTCAATTTCTTTAATGCCCACACCAAAGCCAAACACTCCTTTTCGACCGCTGCATAGCTGACTTCGCGGGGCAGGAGCTTCCGGCTGATGTAGGCAACTGGATGCTCCCCTCCATCTTCGCCTACTTGGCTGAGGACAGCTCCCAGCCCGAACATGGAAGCGTCTGTATGGACGATAAAACGTTTGTTAAGGGCTGGGGCCGCCAAGACAGGAGCGTTAATTAGAGCATTTTTGAGAGCCTGGAAAGCCGTTTCACAGTGGGGAGACCACAGGACCTGTCGAGGTAAGTTCTTCTTGGTCAAGTCAGTCAGGGGTTTGGCAAGTGTGCTGTAGTCTGGTACGAACCGTCTATAGTACCCTGCCGTGCCCAGGAAGGCTAGGACCTGAGTCTTAGTGATGGGGGTGGGCCAATTGGCGACAGCTTCTATTTTGGCCGGCTCTGGTCGCTGCTTTCCACACCCCACCCGGTGACCCAGGTACTGTACCTCGGCCATCCCAAAGTGGCATTTTTCTGGCTTCAGAGTCAGGCCAGCAGCCCGGATCTGATCCAGAACCATTCCCACATGAGCTAAGTGGTCCTCCCAGGACTCACTGTGGATCGCTATGTCGTCCAGGTAGGCGCAAGCAAAACTCTGGAAGCCATCCAGGAGCCTATCCACCAAGCGCTGGAATGTAGCTGGGGCATTCTTCATCCCAAACGGCATTACCCTAAACTGATATAAGCCGAATGGGGTGACGAATGCCGACTTGGGGATAGCCTCCGGGGCCAGGGGAATCTGCCAGTAACCTTTGCAGAGGTCAATAGTGGTCAGGTAATTTCCCCTGGCTATACGATCGAGTAGCTCGTCTACCCTGGGCATAGGGTAAGCGTCCGTCACAGTATTTTCATTGAGCCTCCGATAGTCTACACAGAACCGGGTGGTCCCATCTTTCTTGGGCACCAAGACAACTGGGGAGGCCCATGGACTATCGGAGGGCTCAATTACCCTGAGCTGGAGCATCTCATCGATCTCCTTCTTCATTCCTGTCCTAACTGCTTCGGGGATTCGGTACGGAGCCTGGCGCAAGGGAGCTTGTCCCGGAGTATCTACCTGGTGGGTGGTTAAAGTAGTGTACCCTGGCTTCGGGGAGAAGGTGAGGTGTTTGGACTGGAGGAGTTGGTTGAGCTGCTCCCTTTCAGTGGGGCTAAGTCGGTCCCCTATCTGAACCTGCGCCACTATACCTGTGGGGAGACTCTTTTCTAATAGGTCTGGAATGGGTAAACTGTCGGGGTCTTCCTGAGGGGAACAACATACGGCCGTCACGTTCTCTGGTCACTCAAAATATTCCTTGAGCATGTTTACATGGAATGTCTTTCTAAGATTGTTGTCATGGCAGCTAGCTATCACATAAGTGGTGTCTCCCCTTTTCTCTACGATCTGGTAGGGACCCTGCCAGGACGCCTGCAATTTGTCTGTCTTCACCGGCTTAAGTACTAACACCTTTTGTCCTATGGTGAAGATTCTCTTTCGGGCCCCCCGATCGTACCATACTTTCTGTCTTCTCTGGGCCAACTGGAGATTAGCCCGCACGGATTTGGCTAATTGCTCCATTCGGTCCCTGAGTTCCAGCACGTATGGCACAATGGGGACACCGTCAGCCTCCATCTCTCCCTCCCAGTGCTCCCGGATCAGGTTTAGGGGTCCCCGTACCTTTCTTCCGTAGAGCAACTCGAAGGGAGAGAACCCTGTCGTTTCCTGGGGCACCTCCCGATAAGCAAATAGGAGGTGCGGCAGGAAGCGTTCCCAGTCTCGGTATTCCTGAGTGAACGTCTTGAGCATTTGCTTGAGGGTCCCATTGAACCTCTCACACAGCCCGTTCGTCTGGGGGTGGTATGGGGAGCTCAGGAGGGACTTAATTTTGCAAACCTGCCAGAGTTGTTGGGTTAATTCAGCCGTAAATTGGGTGCCTCGGTCGGATAGGATTTCTTTTGGAAATCCTACCCGGGAGAACACCTGTACTAGTGCATTCGCTACCGTATCCGCTTGTATGTTGGATAGGGCGACAGCCTCTGGGTACCTGGTAGCGTAGTCCACTACGGTAAGAATGTAGCGCTTACCGGAGGGACTAGGGGTAGCCAGTGGTCCCACTAGGTCAATAGCAACCCGGCTGAAGGGTTCCTCTACAATGGGCATATTTACTAGCTGGGCTTTAGGGTGATCGCCTCGCCTTCCTACTCGTTGACACACATCGCAGGTGTTACAGTAAGTTCTAACGTCAGCGTGCACCCCTGGCCAAAAGAACGTGTGAGTAATGCGGTGTAGGGTACGGGTAACGGCTAGGTGGCCTGCTAAGGGGATGTCGTGGCCTATTTTGAGGATTTCTTGACGGTATTTGTGGGGCACTACCAGCTGTCGCCTACGCTGTCCCCTTTTCTCTGTCCAGCGGTATAGTTTCCCTTTTTCCCATAAGAATGTTTCGTTATCTGCCCCGCCCCCTCCGGTCTCTGCTCGTTCCCGGTACTTTTGTAAGGTCGGGTCAGTCTTAGACTCTGCCTCGAAAGCATCTGGGGTGTCCCAGGGTATGGGGCCTAACCTGTCAGGCAAGGTCGGGGTAGGTCTTACCTGTGTCTCCCGCACTGGTGAGAGCTCTCGCTCCGTCCGGGCTTGGGCCCGTGTAGTCACTGGGTCCGCCTCGTTGTTGCATACTGGAGCATAGGCAGAAGTCATGGGGCCCAAATCGTTGCCCAGTAGTACTTCGGCAGGTAAATTATCCATTAGGCCCACGTTCACAGCCCCCTTTCCCGCTCCCCAATCAAGATGCACTTTAGCTGTTGGAATTTTGTACACATCCCCCCCCCGCCACTCTAACGGCCACAGTCTGTCCGGATCGCTTGTGCTCTGGCACCAAATGACTCTGTACCAGCGTGATAGTAGCCCCTGTGTCTCGCAATCCCTCGGTAGATCGCCCCTCGAGCCATACCCTCTGCCGATGGTGCTGGCGGTTATCTGAGGCAGCATATACAGGGTCTGCCTCGTGAAGCGGCCCCACATATCCCTCCATAGGGGCCTCTTGGTTAACACAGAGGGCCCGGGCCGGACGATAGGACCCAGAGGGGTAATTGTAATTCCTGGGTGTCTGGTGCGTATTAAGGGGGCAGCTAGCCATGAAATGCCCTGGTTGCTTGCATCGGTGGCAAGTCGGTCTGTGACGCTCAGAGCTGTTATTGGGTGGTCCTGAGTGTCGGACGGGCCCTGTGGGCACCGGGGCTCGGAATTCAGCACGAGGGGGTGCACGGTAAACCTCTCTGGGTTCGACCCGTGCTGGAGCTCGGTAGTTCATGGGTTCGTGAAGACGGGAGTCATAATGTTCATCGGCCAATTTGGCTGCTTCTTCTAAGGTAGAAGGCCGCCTGTCTCGCAGCCATTCCTTCCCTTGCTGTTCCATGCCATTATAAAAATGTTCTAAGAGAAACAATTGTAAAATCTCCTCCCCAGTCACCGCTTTACTTCCGCTCAGCCAGTGATTTGCCGCTCTCCGCATTCGGTGCGCCCATTCCATATGGGTATCGTTAGGCTTCTTTTCCGTGCCCCGAAACTGTCGGCGATATGTGTCCGGAGTTACAGCGTACCGTCGCAACAGTGTCTCCTTAACTAGCTCATACTGTGTCACTTCCTTAGCACCCAGAGTACGAAAGGCTTCCAGGGCTCGCCCGGATAGTTTCCCAGACAATATCGTGGGCCACTCTCTGTTGGGAATCTGGTGCAGGGCACATTGCCTTTCGAAGTCCGCCAAATATTCATCAATCCCTGTCTCGCTCTCTAGAAAGGGTCGAAATGCCGTATAGGGTATCTTGGGCCTCCCAGCATTTTCGACAGGGATGATTACCTGCGGGGCTACAGCATTGCGGTGTGCGTTCGCTAGGTTGAGTTCGTGGGCTCGAGTCTCTCGTATATCCTCGTCCGCCTCCGCCATCAACTGCTGTACCAATTCCATGGAGGGGTTCGGCCCGTATAATGAGAGCCTTTCCCGAACAATCCTGGTTTTTTCGTCACTAATCGTGGTCGGTGTTTCCGCCATTGTGAAGCTCTGATCCAGTTCGTTCAATTCTGCGATCAGCTCTCTCCTCGGCCGGTTGCTGGCGTACCCCCCTCTGCTTTCAAGTAAATCCTTTAGGGTTGTACGCTTCAATTTTTCGTAAGCGCTCTCCATCCGTTCTGTACCTCTCCTAGGAAATCCAGGAAAATCCCGCCGCTGCCGCCAAATGTTACGGTTACCCTTAGTCTCGCTGAGAGATGGACCGCTTAGTAGCCTGGATCCCTATTGCTAAAGAGGGGAGAAGCTGCTTTCCATAGTATTCTATATGAGTCTCGCAAATATAGAATAATCTCCCTTAGCTGTAGTACAGCTAGGATACCCTTCTGCCCACAAAAACGAGTCAACGCTGCGATTGAGGGTCAAACAAGAACTCAGCACTGGGATGCCCAGCCTGCTTTTTATTAAGGTTACATGCACACAGGGCACTCCCAGGGGGAGAGGGGGGGAAGCACAAAATCCCCCATCACACATTTAGATAGAGAGCACTGTCCTTTGACAGGCCACAATAGGATTACAGTACTTAAGATAACAAGTTTACAAGTTCATCTTATCAATTAGCAGTCTGGCTCCAGAGGTGATTAGACAATGGGATTGGTTATCCCTAAACTTAGAGCTGAGGCCAGCAAAAATGTGTATTTAGGCAATAGTTTCTAAAAGCTGAAAAAAAAGAGTTAACTCTTTATGAAATGATACTTGTTACGGTTTTCTTGGAGCCCTTCTTAGGCGCTGGCTTGCTGGTTCAGGCATTGCTGCTGGGAAATAAGCTCTTCACAACAAAATAACTAATGCTTCTGTAACATACTGTATGAGAGGGATGAAGGGCAATTACTGTATGAGTGGAGAGAGGGGTGAGGGGCAATTACTGTATGAGAGGAGAGAGGGATCAGGGGCAATTACTGTATGAGAGGGATGAAGGGCAATTACTGTATGAGTGGAGAGAGGGATGAGGGGCACTTACTGTATGAGAGGAGAGAAAGATGAGGGGCACTTACTGTATGAGAGGGGTGAGGGATGAGGGGCACTTACTTTGATGGGAGAGAGGGGTGAGGAGCACTTATTGTATGAGGGGAGAGAGGAGTGAGGGGAACTTACTGTATGAGAGGAGAGAGAGGGATGAGGGGCACTTACTGTATGAGGGGAGAGAGGGATGAGGGGCACTTACTGTATAAGAGGAGAGAGGGATGAGGGGCACTTACTGTATGAGGGGAGAGAGGGATGAGGGGCACTTACTGTATGAGAGGAGAGAGGGATGAGGAGCACTTACTGTATGAGAGGAGAGAGGGATGAGGAGCACTTACTGTATGAGAGGAGAGAGGGATGAGGAGCACTTACTGTATGAGGGGAGAGAGGGATGAGGAGCACTTACTGTATGAGGGGAGAGAGGGATGAGGAGCACTTACTCTATGAGGGGAGAGAGGGATGAGGGGCACTTACTGTATAAGAGGAGAGAGGGATGAGGGGCACTTACTGTATGAGAGGAGAGAGGGATGAGGAGCACTTACTGTATAAGGGAGAGAGGGATGAGGAGCACTTACTGTATGAGAGTGGAGAGGGGTGAGGAGCACTTACTGTATGAGGGGAGAGAGGGATGAGGGTCACTTACTGTCTGAGAGGAGAGAGTGATGAGGGGCACTTACTGTATGAGGGGATAGAGGGGTGAGAGGCACTTACTGTATGAGGGGAGAGAGGGATGAGGGGCAGTTACTTTATGAGGGGAGAGAGGGATGAGGGGCACTTACTGTATGAGTGGAGAGAGGGATGAGGGGAACTTACTGTATGAGAGGAGAGAGGGATGAGGAGCACTTACTGTATGAGGGGAGAGAGGGATGAGGGGCACTTACTGTATGAGGGGAGAGAGGGGTGAGGGGCACTTACTGTTTGAGGGGAGAGAGGGATGAGGGGCACTTACTGTATGAGGGGAGAGAGGGATGAGGAGAACTTACTGTACGAGAGGAGAGAGGTATGAAGGGCACTTACTGTACGAGAGGGGTGAGGGATGAGGGGCACTTATTGTATAAGAGGAGAGAGGGATGAGGAGAACTTACTGTACGAGAGGAGAGAGGTATGAAGGGCACTTACTGTACGAGAGGAGAGAGGGATGAAGGGCACTTATTGTATAAGAGGAGAGAGGGATGAGGGTCACTTGCTGTATGAGAGGAGAGAGGGATGAGGGGCACTTACTGTATGAGGGGAGAGAGAGATGATGGGTACTTACCGTATGAGAGGGGAGAGGGGTGAGGGGTACTTACTGTTTGAGGGGAGAGAGGGATGAGGGGCACTTACTGTATGAGAGGGGAGAGGGGCACTTTCTGTATGAGAGGGGCACTTACTGTATGAGAGGGGAGAGGCATGAGGGACACTTACTGTATGAGGGGAGAGAGGGATGAAGAGCATTTACTGTATGAGGGGATAGAGGGGTGAGAGGCACTTACTGTATGAGGGGAGAGAGGGATGAGGGGCACTTACTGTATGATGGGAGAGAGGGATGAGGGGCAGTTACTTTATGAGGGGAGAGAGGGATGAGGGGCAGTTACTGTATGAGGGGAGAGAGGGATGAGGGGCACTTACTTTTGAGGGTATAGAGGGATGAGGGGAATAATTATTATTAATAATTATTCTTTAAAATAAACATGCATATACCAAACAATAAAATTAATGTAAATTCCTAAATTCTTTATATTAGTTAAAATTTATAGACACATTAAAATATATTTGTAAAAACACAGATCTGAATCAAACTATACACGTTTATACTGTTAGACTATACTATGCAAAGATCACAAAAGTTACCTTATTTATAACCGTATTCGCAGTTGAATTTCATTAAAATACCACAATGAGAGACCAAGATATGAGCCACTAACCTTAACAGTGCTTAGTTAAACAATAGAACAATACACTTTACCAGTCAATTTCTATGCCAAGTTATATGAGATTAAATAAATTCTTTAGCAGCAATAAAGTAAATTCCTAAATACAGATAAAGATTTGCAGAGATAAATTACATACCAGAGAGATCTGCTACAATAATGGGCCTGATTAAGAAATATGCAACCCAAAGGATATTTATCTAGCAAATAAATTAATTACTTAGCATACAAGAGTGACTAGTTAAGACTATACAGGACTATGAATGTAAACTAAAATACAAAATACCCTTTTAAAATTACTAACTACAATTTGACTATAGTCTTACCAATTACTTTGTCTAAAATATTAAAGATAAACAACCGTCATACATTACCAACATAAACAATGAGGGGCACTTACTCTATGAGGGGAGAGAGAATTGAGGGGCACTTGTTGAGAGGGTTGAGGGGCACTTACTGTATGAGAATAGAGAAGGATGAGGGGTACTTATTGTATGAAAGCAGAGATGAGGGGTGAATGTGGCAGTATCTCCGCTATGGGATATGCCTCTGTCCAAACCCAGAATCGCACCCGTATAGTAGGTCTGCCACTAGAGCTATAGTTGCTGAGATTGGGGTCAAGTCAGAAGCTATATCTCCCCCAAATTGGCTGGTCTCAGTGGGCTACCAGGCATGTATCAACCCCTCTGCATCACTGCTTCCTCTAGGCAGGTTTGATCCCCTCTGCCCTCCTCCTTCCTCTAGGTGGGTAATGACTCCTTTGCCTGCATTAAGATATTCTTTATCAGGTCTCCTCTGCAAGGAAAAGTGCAATCAGCAAACAAGGTCTATACTTCTGCCTCTGGAATCTCTGAAAGACTTGACTAGGATCGACTGTTTAAAAAAGATCTACAAATTATTTAACTCAGGGCTACCAGTAAAGGATGGAGGATTCGGGAGGTAAAAGTAATAGCTATCCATTTGCATTGTCACCCTATGCAAAATATATGCAAATTAGACCTTTTTCACCTGTACACATTTTGGTGAATTTGCAACCAATAGAGGGCACTGTGTTATATAATGTTCTGGGGATAGTTCAACCAAGAGATAGTTCTATGTCCAACATTGTCTATGTATGTGACTGGGGAAACATTACAGTGACCAATAGAGGGCACTGTGTCACACATTGTCTGTGTATGTGACTGGGAAAACATCTCATGGACC
Source organism: Bombina bombina (assembly GCF_027579735.1). Classification (NCBI taxonomy): domain Eukaryota; kingdom Metazoa; phylum Chordata; class Amphibia; order Anura; family Bombinatoridae; genus Bombina; species Bombina bombina. The sequence goes on from NC_069503.1 coordinate 1,162,696,537, forward strand.
AATAGAGGGCGCTGTGTCACACATTGTCTGTGTATGTGACTGGGGAAACATCACAGTGACCAATAGAGGGCGCTGTGTCACACATTGTCTGTGTATGTGACTGGGGAAACATCACAGTGACCAATAGATGGCGCTTTGTCACACATTGTACATGCATGTGACTGGGGAAACATCACAGAGACCAATAGAGGGCGCTGTGTCACACATTGTGTATGTGACGGGGTAAAACATCACAGTGACCAATAGAGGGCGCTGTGTCAAACATTGTGTATGTGACGGGGGAAACATCACAGAGACCAATAAAGGGTGCTGTGTCACACATTGTCTGTGTATGTGACTGGGGAATCGTAACAGTGACCAATAGAGGGCGCTATGTCACACATTGTCTGTGTATGTGACTGGGGAAACATCACAGTGACCAAATAGAGGGCGCTGTGTCACACATTGTCTGTGTATGTGACTGGGGAAACATCACAGAGACCAATAGAGGGCGCTGTGTCACACATTGTCTGTGTATGTGACTGGGGAATCGTAACAGTGACCAATAGAGGGCGCTGTGTCACACATTGTCTGTGTATGTGACTGGGGAATCGTAACAGTGACCAATAGAGGGCGCTGTGTCACACATTGTCTGTGTATGTGACTGGGGAAACATCACAGTGACCAAATAGAGGGCGCTGTGTCACACATTGTCTGTGTATGTGACTGGGGAAACATCACAGTGACCAATAGAGGGCGCTGTGTCACACATTGTCTGTGTATGTGACTGGGGAAACATCACAGAGACCAATAGAGGGCGCTGTGTCACACATTGTCTATGTATGTGACTGGGGAAACATCACAGTGACCAATAGAGGGCGCTGTGTCACACATTGTCTGTGTATGTGACAGGGGAAACATCACAGTCACCAATAGAGGGCGCTGTGTCACACATTGTCTGTGTATGTGACTGGGGAAAAATCACAGTGACCAATAGAGAGCGCTGTGTCACACATTGTACATGTAAGTGACTGGGGAAACATCACAGTGACCAATAGAGGGCGCTGTGTCACACATTGTCTGTGTATGTGACTGGGAAAACATCACAGTGACCAATAGAGAGTGTTGTGTCACACATTGTACATGTATGTGACTGGGGAACCATCACAGTGACCAATAGAGGGCGCTGTGTCACACATTGTCTGTGTATGTGACTGGGGAAACATCACAGTCACCAATAGAGGGCGCTGTGTCACACATTGTCTGTGTATGTGACTGGGGAAACATCACAGTGACCAATAGAGGGCGCTGTGTCACACATTGTCTGTGTATGTGACTGGGGAAACATCACAGTCACCAATAGAGGGCGCTGTGTCACACATTGTCTGTGTATGTGACTGGGGAAACATCACAGTGACCAATAGAGGGCGCTGTGTCACACATTGTCTGTGTATGTGACTGGGGAATCATAACAGTGACCAATAGAGGGCGCTATGTCACACATTGTCTGTGTATGTGACTGGGGAATCATAACAGTGACCAATAGAGGGCGCTATGTCACACATTGTCTGTGTATGTGACTGGGGAATCATAACAGTGACCAATAGAGGGCGCTATGTCACACATTGTCTTTGTATGTGACAGGGGAATCATAACAGTGACCAATAGAGGGCGCTGTGTCACACATTGTCTGTGTATGTGACTGGGGAAACATTACAGTGACCAATAGAGGGCGCTGTGTCACACATTGTCTGTGTATGTGACTGGGGAAACATCACAGTGACCAATAGAGGGCGCTGTGTCACACATTGTCTGTGTATGTCACTGGGGAAACATCACAGTGACCAATAGAGAGCGCTGTGTCACACATTGTCTGTGTATGTGACTGGGGAAAGATCACAGTGACCAATAGAGGGCGCTATGTCACACGTTGTCTGTGTATGTGACTGGGAAACATTACAGTGACTAATAGAGGGCGCTGTGTCACACATTGTCTGTGTATGTGACAGGGAAACATTACAGTGACCAATAGAGGGCGCTGTGTCACACATTTTACATGTATGTGACTGGGGAAACATCACAGTGACCAATAGAGGGTGCTGTGTCACACATTGTCTGTGTATGTGACTGGGGAAACATCACAGTGACCAATAGAGGGCGCTGTGTCACACATTGTCTGTGTATGTGACTGGGGAAACATCACAGTGACCAATAGAGGGCGCTGTGTCACACATTGTCTGTGTATGTGACTGGGGAAACATCACAGTCACCAATAGAGGGCGCTGTGTCACACATTGTACATGTATGTGACTGGGGAACCATCACAGTGACCAATAGAGGGCGCTGTGTCACACATTGTCTGTGTATGTGACTGGGGAAACATCACAGTCACCAATAGAGGGCGCTGTGTCACACATTGTCTGTGTATGTGACTGGGGAAACATCACAGTGACCAATAGAGGGCGCTGTGTCACACATTGTCTGTGTATGTGACTGGGGAATCATAACAGTGACCAATAGAGGGCGCTATGTCACACATTGTCTGTGTATGTGACTGGGGAATCATAACAGTGACCAATAGAGGGCACTGTGTCACACATTGTCTGTGTATGTGACAGGGGAATCATAACAGTGACCAATAGAGGGCGCTGTGTCACACATTGTCTATGTATGTGACTGGGGAAACATTACAGTGACTAATAGAGGGCGCTGTGTCACACATTAACCATGTATGTGACTGGGAAACATTACAGTGACCAATAGAGGGCGCTGTGTCACACATTGTCTGTGTATGTGACTGGGGAAACATCACAGTGACCAATAGAGGGCGCTGTGTCACACATTGTCTGTGTATGTGACTGGGGAATCATAACAGTGACCAATAGAGGGCGCTATGTCACACATTGTCTGTGTATGTGACTGGGGAATCATAACAGTGACCAATAGAGGGCGCTGTGTCACACATTGTCTGTGTATGTGACAGGGGAATCATAACAGTGACCAATAGAGGGCGCTATGTCACACATTGTCTGTGTATGTGACTGGGGAATCATAACAGTGACCAATAGAGGGCACTGTGTCACACATTGTCTGTGTATGTGACAGGGGAATCATAACAGTGACCAATAGAGGGCGCTGTGTCACACATTGTCTATGTATGTGACTGGGGAAACATTACAGTGACTAATAGAGGGCGCTGTGTCACACATTAACCATGTATGTGACTGGGAAACATTACAGTGACCAATAGAGGGCGCTGTGTCACACATTGTCTGTGTATGTGACTGGGGAAACATCACAGTGACCAATAGAGGGCGCTGTGTCACACATTGTCTGTGTATGTGACTGGGGAAACATCACAGTTACCAATAGAGGGAGCTGTGTCACACATTGTCTGTGTATGTGACTGGGGAAACATCACAGTGACCAATAGAGGGCGCTGTGTCACACATTGTCTGTGTATGTGACTGGGGAAACATCACAGTCACCAATAGAGGGCGCTGTGTCACACATTGTCTGTGTATGTGACTGGGGAAACATCACAGTCACCAATAGAGGGCGCTGTGTCACACATTGTCTGTGTATGTGACTGGGGAAACATCACAGTGACCAATAGAGAGCGCTGTGTCACACATTGTCTGTGTATGTGACTGGGGAAACAACACAGTGACCAATAGAGAGCGCTGTGTCACACATTGTCTGTGTATGTGACTGGGGAAACATCACAGTGACCAATAGAGAGCGCTGTGTCACACATTGTCTGTGTATGTGACTGGGGAAACATCACAGTGACCAATAGAGAGCGCTGTGTCACACATTGTCTGTGTATGTGACTGGGGAAACATCACAGTGACCAATAGAGGGCGCTGTGTCACACATTGTACATGTATGTGACTGGGGAACCATCACAGTGACCAATAGAGGGCGCTGTGTCACACATTTTCTGTGTATGTGACTGGGGAAACATCACAGTTACCAATAGAGGGAGCTGTGTCACACATTGTCTGTGTATGTGACTGGGGAAACATCACAGTGACCAATAGAGAGCGCTGTGTCACACATTGTCTGTGTATGTGACTGGGGAAACATCACAGTGACCAATAGAGAGCGCTGTGTCACACATTGTCTGTGTATGTGACTTGGAAACATTACAGTGACTAATAGAGGGCGCTGTGTCACACATTGTCTGTGTATGTGACTGGGGAATCATAACAGTGACCAATAGAGGGCGCTATGTCACACATTGTGTATGTGACTGGGGAATCATAACAGTGAACAATAGAGGGCGCTGTGTCACACATTGTCTGTGTATGTGACAGGGGAATCATAACAGTGACCAATAGAGGGCGCTGTGTCACACATTGTCTATGTATGTGACTCGGGAAACATCACAGTGACCAATAGAGGGAGCTGTGTCACACATTGTCTGTGTATGTGACTGGGGAAACATCACAGTGACCAATAGAGAGCGCTGTGTCACACATTGTCTGTGTATGTGACTGGGGAAACATCACAGTGACCAATAGAGAGCGCTGTGTCACACATTGTCTGTGTATGTGACTGGGGAAACATCACAGTGACCAATAGAGGGCGCTGTGTCACACATTGTCTGTGTATGTGACTTGGAAACATTACAGTGACTAATAGAGGGCGCTGTGTCACACATTGTCTGTGTATGTGACTGGGGAAACATCACAGAGACCAATAGAGGGCGCTGTGTCACACATTGTCTGTGTATGTGACTGGGGAAACATCACAGAGACCAATAGAGAGCGCTGTGTCACACATTGTCTGTGTATGTGACTGTAGAAACAACACAGTGACCAATAGAGGGCGCTATGTCACACATTGTCTGTGTATGTGACTGGGGAAACATTACAGTGACCAATAGAGTGCGCTGTGTCACACATTGTGTATGTGACTGGGGAAACATCACAGTGACCAATAGAGGGCGCTGTGTCACACATTGTCTGTGTATGTGACTGGGGAAACATCACAGTGACCAATAGAGGGCGCTGTGTCACACATTGTCTGTGTATGTGACTGGGGAAACATCACAGTGACCAATAGAGGGCGCTGTGTCACACAATGTCTGTGTATGTGACTGGGGAAACATCACAGTGACTAATAGAGGGCGCTGTGTCACACATTGTCTGTGTATGTGACTGGGGAATCATAACAGTGACCAATAGAGGGCGCTGTGTCACACATTGTCTGTGTATGTGACTGGGGAAACATCACAGGGACCAATAGAGGGCGCTGTGTCACACATTGTCTGTGTATGTGACTGGGGAAACATCACAGAGACCAATAGAGGGCGCTGTGTCACACATTGTCTGTGTATGTGACTGGGGAAACATCACAGTCACCAATAGAGGGCGCTGTGTCACACATTGTCTGTGTATGTGACTGGGGAAATATTACAGTGACCAATAGAGGGCGCTGTGTCACACATTGTCTGTGTATGTGACTGGGGAATCATAACAGTGAACAATAGAGGGCGCTGTGTCACACATTGTCTGTGTATGTGACAGGGGAATCATAACAGTGACCAATAGAGGGCGCTGTGTCACACATTGTCTATGTATGTGACTGGGAAACATTACAGTGACCAATAGAGGGCGCTGTGTCACACATTGTCTGTGTATGTGACTGGGGAAACATCACAGTGACCAATAGAGGGAGCTGTGTCACACATTGTCTGTGTATGTGACTCGGGAAACATCACAGTTACCAATAGAGGGAGCTGTGTCACACATTGTCTGTGTATGTGACTGGGGAAACATCACAGTGACCAATAGAGAGCGCTGTGTCACACATTGTCTGTGTATGTGACTGGGGAAACATCACAGTGACCAATAGAGGGCGCTGTGTCACACATTGTCTGTGTATGTGACTGGGGAAACATTACAGTGACTAATAGAGGGCGCTGTGTCACACATTGTCTGTGTATGTGACTGGGGAAACATCACAGAGACCAATAGAGGGCGCTGTGTCACACATTGTCTGTGTATGTGACTGGGGAAACATCACAGTGACCAATAGAGGGCGCTGTGTCACACATTGTCTGTGTATGTGACTGGGGAAACATCACAGAGACCAATAGAGGGCGCTGTGTCACACATTGTCTGTGTATGTGACTGGGGAAACATCACAGAGACCAATAGAGAGCGCTGTGTCACACATTGTCTGTGTATGTGACTGTAGAAACAACACAGTGACCAATAGAGGGTGCTATGTCACACATTGTCTGTGTATGTGACTGGGGAAACATTACAGTGACCAATAGAGTGCGCTGTGTCACACATTGTGTATGTGACTGGGGAAACATCACAGTGACCAATAGAGGGCGCTGTGTCACACATTGTCTGTGTATGTGACTGGGGAAACATCACAGTGACCAATAGAGGGCGCTGTGTCACACATTGTCTGTGTATGTGACTGGGGAAACATCACAGTGACCAATAGAGGGCGCTGTGTCACACAATGTCTGTGTATGTGACTGGGGAAACATCACAGTGACTAATAGAGGGCGCTGTGTCACACATTGTCTGTGTATGTGACTGGGGAATCATAACAGTGACCAATAGAGGGCGTTGTGTCACACATTGTCTGTGTATGTGACTGGGGAAACATCACAGTGACCAATAGAGGGCGCTGTGTCACACATTGTCTGTGTATGTGACTGGGGAAACATCACAGAGACCAATAGAGGGCGCTGTGTCACACATTGTCTGTGTATGTGACTGGGGAAACATCACAGTCACCAATAGAGGGCGCTGTGTCACACATTGTCTGTGTATGTGACTGGGGAAATATTACAGTGACCAATAGAGGGCGCTATGTCACACATTGTCTGTGTATGTGACTGGGGAAACAACACAGTGACCAATAGAGGGCGCTGTGTCACACATTGTCTGTGTATGTGACTGGGGTAACATCACAGTCACCAATAGAGGGCGCTGTGTCACACATTGTCTGTGTATGTGACTGGGGAATCATAACAGTCACCAATAGAGGGTGCTGTGTCACACATTGTCTGTGTATGTGACTGGGGAATCATAACAGTGACCAATAGAGAGCGCTGTGTCACACATTGTCTTTGTATGTGACTGGGGAATCATAACAGTTACCAATAGAGGGCGCTGTGTCACACATTGTCTGTGTATGTGACTGGGGAAACAACACAGTGACCAATAGAGGGCGCTATGTCACACATTGTCTGTGTATGTCACTGGGGAAACATCACAGTGACCAAATAGAGGGCGCTGTGTCACACATTGTCTGTGTATGTGACTGGGGAATCATAACAGTGACCAATAGAGGGCGCTGTGTCACACATTGTCTGTGTATGTGACTGGGGAAACAACACAGTGACCAATAGAGGGCGCTATGTCACACATTGTCTGTGTATGTGACTGGGGAAACAACACAGTGACCAATAGAGGGCGCTGTGTCACACATTGTCTGTGTATTTGACTGGGGTAACATCACAGTCACCAATAGAGGGCGCTGTGTCACACATTGTCTGTGTATGTGACTGGGGAAACATCACAGTGACCAATAGAGGGCGCTGTGTCACACATTGTCTGTGTATGTGACTGGGGAATCATAACAGTGACCAATAGAGGGCGCTGTGTCACACATTGTCTTTGTATGTGACTGGGGAATCATAACAGTGACCAATAGAGGGCGCTGTGTCACACATTGTCTGTGTATGTGACTGGGGAAACAACACAGTGACCAATAGAGAGCGCTGTGTCACACATTGTCTGTGTATGTGACTGGGGAAACATCACAGTGACCAATAGAGGGCGCTGTGTCACACATTGTCTGTGTATGTGACTGGGGAATCATAACAGTGACCAATAGAGGGCGCTGTGTCACACATTGTCTGTGTATGTGACTGGGGAAACAACACAGTGACCAATAGAGAGTGCTGTGTCACACATTGTCTGTGTATGTGACTGGGGAAACATCACAGTGACCAATAGAGGGCACTGTGTCACACATTGTCTGTGTATGTGACTGGGGAAACATAACAGTGACCAATAGAGGGCGCTGTGTCACACATTGTCTGTGTATGTGACTGGGGAAACAACACAGTGACCAATAGAGAGTGCTGTGTCACACATTGTCTGTGTATGTGACTGGGGAAACATCACAGTGACCAATAGAGGGCACTGTGTCACACATTGTCTGTGTATGTGACTGGGGAAACATCACAGTGACCAATAGAGAGCGCTGTGTCACACATTGTCTGTGTATGTGACTGGGGAAACATCACAGTGACCAATAGAGGGCGCTGTGTCACACATTGTCTGTGTATGTGACTGGGGAAACATCACAGTGACCAATAGAGAGCGCTGTGTCACACATTGTGTATGTGACAGGGGAAACATCACAGTCACCAATAGAGGGCGCTGTGTCACACATTGTCTGTGTATGTGACTTGGAAACATTACAGTGACTAATAGAGGGCGCTGTGTCACACATTGTCTATGTATGTGACTGGGGAAACATCACAGTGACCAATAGAGAGCGCTGTGTCACACATTGTCTGTGTATGTGACTGGGGAAACATCACAGTGACCAATAGAGAGCGCTGTGTCACACATTGTCTGTGTATGTGACTTGGAAACATTACAGTGACTAATAGAGGGCGCTATGTCACACATTGTCTGTGTATGTGACTTGGAAACATTACAGTGACCAATAGAGGGCGCTGTGTCACACATTGTCTGTGTATGTGACTTGGAAACATTACAGTGACTAATAGAGGGCGCTATGTCACACATTGTCTGTGTATGTGACTTGGAAACATTACAGTGACTAATAGTGGGCGCTGTGTCACACATTGTCTATGTATGTGACTGGGGAAACATTACAGTGACCAATAGAGGGCGCTGTGTCACACATTCTCCAATCCTTCTACCTGAAAAGCGCAAATAAAAGACGCCCAATATAGTGTAATATGTCAGTACCACTATAGTTTAATAATTCACAGTTATCTACTCACAAACCATGGAAAAAAATAGGCACGTAGTATCCCTATCTACTACGGTAGTCTGGAGTCCTGTTCGAGTCAATCAGCTGTTGGTTCGTGTCGGCGTGTGACGTCACCACCCAGCAATTTGATCGCTCTGACTCGCCTTATCTCCTGTAGATAGGGATGGTAACACACACTCTCCTGCCCCAACACGTATACCTGTCGCTACTGGCTGCTTTTTTAAGAGGATGTGTGTGTGATAGAGAGCATAATAGGCCTATAAATAGTAGATGCTGGTTTAACAGTCATAAAAGATATTTACACTCCTTGTTGTATATACGAAATATCCAAATACAAACTATCAAACACATATCAATTTATATATATTGAATCATTTCTTTATTATGCCTAAAACTAAAAATATTAAGAATATCATACCCTATACAATATTTTATTCTATAATTAAAAATATACATATATTTGTTAAAATACAAATAAATTAATATAATTAAGATCCTCAAATGAATCATTAAAATATATATTTAAATACACATCTAAAACCTAATTAATAATGTTATATCTCTTCCTTATCATAAAAATGATGCACACACTTCCCAAAATGTTACCACTTAGGGATCATAGGAGGTGCACAGTTGTAAAATATGGGTCCCAATAGATCCTTATATGTCCAATATCAGGTTAACTCCGAATCGTTGTTCCACTGTTGTACATCTGTGGCGGCAGCTCTTCTTAAATCCACCAAAACGATCATCTAAAACATTGAAAAGCAAAAGAAGTCGCCTCTTGGTGCAATAAAATTTCAAATGTGGATATCCTCTATGTGATATCTGATATATTCACAAGTGAAGTAGCACCAAGTGCGCTGATTAGAGCAGACTGGGATCTCACAATGTCTCAGCTCACTGATCCCAGCTAAACTTGATTCCTAACCAAATAGGAATGAAGATGTGAACACCAAAGGGTTTTATAAATAAAACGCCATTTATTAAAACATTAAAATCCTTAGAGCTGAAAAAAGTATATCAGACTCTTAAAAACAAATACGCTACGCGCTTTTCACCATGCTGGCTGTTTCCTCAGGCATAATCTGCTCTTAGTTCACATCTACCTAATAAAGGTTAACATAGCCAATCAGAACCAATAGTCTAAACACACCCTTTTTCACCCTTTATCTACCACTAATGCCCCTCCTAATAAACAATCCCTAAACATACACATAGGGTATATATAGAAGCAATGTTAAACATTTGTACAGATCACAAAAAAATGGAATACAAAAATCAATGTAAATAATTAAGTATAGTCTGCAAACAATGTTGATCCCACATATACAAATTGATTGCACATTCTAACGTCTAACATTTATCATGATTTGAGTTTTGACTCCTCATCTATTTGCCCAGGATATCCCACAGTGAGTCACAATCTTGACATAAAATGAAGTCACTGTCCGTAACCTTACATGGTATGCCAAAAGTGTATATAAAAACGACCATAGTGAAGTGTCACATCAATTGCCTTATTTGTGGGGTGAACAAAGATTGTTTATACCAGGTCCGTGTACAGCTCAATGACAGCTTTTGAACGAGTGCCGCCGTTGATCCAACTGTGTCAACTGGCGTCTACGTCACTCCCTGCGCTAGTATTAGTGATGCAGCGCCATCTATTGACACATTCTATATTCGCTCGAATTTAATAACTTCCTTAAAGTGATGGTAAATGCATCAGTTGTGCAAGACAAATTTCTTTTGCTCTGACCTTAACTAGCACATCGATGTGATTATATAAATAAAAAAACTTTTTTTCACTGTTCGATTCCGTTTTTATTACCCTCTCCGTACAGTCTTATAATCAGCCTCTCTATAATTTTCTCACGGGGCAGCTTTGATTGACAACGCTTTTAGCCAATCATCAGCTCACCATGCGCCCCATGTGAAATATGAAGTGCACGCTCCCGTCCTCTACACTAACTCGCTGCTACTTACTGCGCATGCTCAATTATTACGCTAACTGCGCATTTCTGTATTAGACTATTAGAGCTGAGTGAGTATTCTCATATAGAAATGCACAGTTAGCGTAATAATTGCGCATGCGCAGTAAGTAGCAGTGAGTTAGTGTAGAGGACGGGAGCGTGCACTTCATATTTCACATGGGGCGCATGGTGAGCTGATGATTGGCTAAAAGCGTTGTCAATCAAAGCTGCCCCGTGAGAAAATTATAGAGAGGCTGATTATAAGACTGTACGAAGAGGGTAATAAAAACAGAATCGAACAGTGAAAAAAAGTTTTTTTATTTATATAATCACATCAATGTGCTAGTTAAGGTCAGAGCAAAAGAAATTTGTCTTGCACAACTGATGCATTTACCATCACTTTAAAGTGAATGTCAATTTTGATGCTAAAGTGCCTGGTTTTTAAAAATTTGATTAAAAACAGGGGCACTTTAATTCATCAAAATTTGCATTTCCCTCCTGTTGTGAAAAAAAACTTACCTTTTACTCTTCACAGAAGCTCCAGCTTCCTCCACCCGTCGCAAAGCCTCTTTCTGGGTTTAAAATGAGGAATCCGGCTTCCTCCAATCACAGTGTTGAATCAGACGCTGATTCCCCCGGGGGGGAAGCCGTGATTGGAGGATGACCTATCCATCATTTCTGACATCAGAAATGGCTTGCAACAACCGTAGGAAGCTGGATCTGCTGTGAAGAGTAAAAAGTAAGTTTTTTTTTCACAACAGGAGTGAAATGTAAATTTTGATGAATTAAAGTGTCCCTGTTTTTAATCGAATTTTTAAAAACCGGGCACTTTAGCATCAAAATTGACATTCACTTTAATAGATGATGTATAAGATACAGTGTACTTTATATCAGTCTACAACCATGTTACCAATTTATAGACAAGAGTGAATGACAAAAAACTAAATTTGTGTTGAAATTATGTTATAATCCCTAATATATGTGTATAATATATATAAAAAAAACTCTTAGCAACATAGCTCACATTATTGGAAAAACATTCAACCATATTATTTCATTTCCCTTAGCCACTACCCACACAAGGGGACCTGTCTATATTCTCATTAAGACCTTCAGGGAACAGTGTGCCTATTTTGTAGATCCAATACGTCTCACGTTGGCAGAGCTTTTCAAATCTATTGTTACATCCCATAGAGGATATGTTTTCTAAAGGGGTAATACTAAAATTGCAACTGGAAGTATCATGGAGTGTAGTGTGATATCTGGCTACACTATACTTTAAACATTTCTTCATCACATTTCTATAGTGTTCGCCCCATCTTACTTGTATTGAGACTTGTAAATATTTTTTAAAGAAAAAAGGTTGATTTCCTGATAAACAAATACAGTTTCTAGAACTATGTATACTGTTTGTATTAGAGCATAACTTTTTTACATTTCCAAAGGAATACTTCCATCAGATATGTGGCACAGCGATGGGGACTAAATTCACCCCATCATATGCGAACCTGTTTATAGGTTTCTTTGAGGAGTCTTTTTTTATATGGGTTGATAGCTAGTTCTCCCCCTATTTAAATCTTTAAAAGTGTTTTATTGACAATGTGTTTATTATATGGGACAACACAGCAGAAGAGGCCGTTAATTTTATCAGGTACTTGAATAACAATTTTAATGTAAATTTTATATGTAATGTAAAGACTGAATCAATTGCATTTTTAGATCTCAATATATTTGTTAAAAGTGGTAAAATACTAGCTAGGAATTACAGAAAGAATGTAGATAGTAATAGTCTTCTACATGCAGAGAGTAACCACTATCAGAAGTGGATCCAGAACCTCCCTGAAAGTTAGTTTATGAGATTGAGGCAAAACTGCTACAAATTGAGTGACTATGAGAATGAAGCATCTGCTCTTAAGGATAAATTAATTTGTAGAAGATACAATGAAGTTGATATCAACAGACAAATGACTCAAGTTAATGCCCTTGATCGAAAGACACTTTTAAATAACAAAAGATAGTGATCCAGCTACTAATGACAACCGAAATGGGTCAAATCAATCGGTCAAATTTATTACACAGTATGAAGTAGGGGTATCAAAAATCAGAAGTATTTTTAATAAATGTTGGCCAATATTAAATGGTGACCCTTTATTGAAACCCCATTTGGATGATTGTACGAATATTGTTTTTAGGAAAAGTGTTAATCTTAAGAACTATTTGGCTCCAAGTAAACTTATAGAGAAGAACAATATGAATATTGATAATAAAAACAATAAAGACATTTTCTAAAACTAAAAGGCACATATAAATGTCATCTTAGTAGATGTTCTATGTGCAAATTTGTAGATGCCCAGAGATCATCTTTTTCATCAAAAACCACAAGCGAAACATTTGAAATAAGGCAATTTATTACTTGCAAGAGTACCTATGTGGTTTACTTACTACATTGTGGGTGTGGCCTACAGTATGTTGTTCGTATTAAAAGGAAGTTATGTAAACATTTTAGTGAACATGTCACTAATATAAAGAAACCCCTTCTTAGACATAGTGTGTCTAGATATTTCCACCCCTAACATAATTGTGACCCTAAACCATTAACTATTAAAGGTATTGACTTGGTTTCTGTAGACAAAAGAGGGGGTGATAGACTGTTGGCATTAAGAAAACGTGAAGCCTATTGGATCCATAGACTAGCAATATTAGAACCCAATGGGTTGAATGTTGATATAGATATTGCTGCTTTTGTGTGAATCCTTAGGCTTACTCCTTTAAGATGTATTTCTATGATAAGGAAGAAATATAACATAATTAATTAGGTTTTATATGTTTATTTAAATATATATTTTAATATTTCATTTGAGGGTCTTAATTATCTTAATTTATTTTTATTTTAACAAATATATATATATATTTTAATTATAAAATAAAATATTATATAGGGCATGATATTCTTAATCAATATTTTTAGTTTTAGGCATAATAAAGAAATGATTCAATATATGTAAATTGTTATGTGATATGTGTTTGATAGTTTGTATTTGGATATTTTGTATATACAACAAGGAGTGTAAATATCTTGTATGACCATTAGAGGGTGTTAGCCATTATCATATAACTGGGGGTATCACTTGACACTTAGCAGTATTCTACACCTTCACCTGGAACTGAATTGGTTACTTGGCGAGATCTCAGGAAAAAGCATTTAGCCAGCAGCAAGTAAAGTCTAATCACTGTTCTGTTTATTATAAGGCATTACAGACTTTTATAGACCATGGTTGCAGTATATGGGGTTAAACAATGACGCAATCATAATCACACCATTTCAAACAGTATGCTTACAAAGAACTTCATTAAAAATAAGGAATAAAAAGGAGTGGTACGGAGAAACAAACAGTTTTAGATAACGGTGTATCTGGGCGCATCGCCAGGACATAGCAAGGCCATCGTACAAATTATTGAGATAAAGTGTTCAGCTTCATATTTTTCTCACAGCATAATAACTACCTTATAATGAAATATAATGAATTTATCTTAAAATGGAGTCTAAAACAAAATGTATGAGTAGAAATAAAATGGTGTCAGTATTGTTTTATATATATATATATATATATATATATATATATATATATATATATATATATATATATATATTCATTCTTACATTCCACCCTTTTATTCTAACAAAATAACATACTATGAAAATTAAACAACTATATAAAAGGCACATAAAATTAGTAAATCTATTAATGACAATATAAGCTACAATAGTTAACTATAATAAAACGCTGAATAGGGCACCATATGTCACTGCACATGAGTATGGTCTCTCCAATACGCTCTGTCTACCTCCCAGCATCCCCAAACTACTGGTCTATCTTCACAAAGACCCAACCAGCCCCCTATCTACCCCCAAAAAACACTTTATCTTTATTTCTCAACCTGCATAGCTAGCATTCCCAAATAGCATTGACATTTCCCTGCTCTGTACACTCTCCACAGTGAAGCATAACATGGGAACAGCACAAGTATCTCTGGGTGACCTCTGATCACTTTAAGAACAGTTTTCGTCCTCTTAGAGTTCCACCTCCCTCAGACACTCTGCTTCAATACCATAGTCCATTTGCAGTAGGGGTGCTTTGCCAGTGTCTATCTGCAGGTACATGCTGGAAGTACGATGGTTTGTTCATGGGGTAACAGGTGGATTCTCACAGCAACAGACACTCGGGTTAGAAGAAGTCTAAGAAGGCAACAAAACAGCACAAGATGAGCACGCACCCTGATACAATCACAATTATGTCCAACTAAACCTCTTTCACTTTTCTTGTAAGCATCACAATTTCCTTTAATAGCTTAACTTATCCTATGTCATTTAAAACCAGGAAAACATTGTGGATATATAATACAAGATAAATACATTTATTATACTTTACAGAGAATAACTCACAGCTTTTCTATACAATTTAAATGATACCTTAAACATGATAACTGAGCAAGTAAAAACTACTAGACTTCATCAAGAGGCTGTTTGGCTATGCTAAGTAACTTGTGCTAAGGCCGGCCCTGCAACAAAAATGAGAAGTAAAACAGTCAATAAAAACATTTTCTTTAAAATTAATTTCTTCAAAAAAAATAACCTAGTGTTGTTTTATTCTGCAAAGCTACTATATGTAATGTTTACAATTCTCCAAATATGATCTTAGTAGAATTGGCTGTCATCTGACATAAACACTTCTAATTTACTAATTATATTATGCAACCTAAATTCTCTCGCACTCCTGTATGAGGAAAGAATACAATCATAACATTATTATAATGTATTGTATAGATAGAGCCCCAAGAGACAGACCCACCTATAGCTCTGAACAAAGGCTATCTAGCTAGCCTGTATAGAAATGATAGTGGGTTGTGTGATCAGAGCGCCTCACGAACAAGGCCAGGTGACTGAAAACTCAAAAGGTGTGGAGTAGAATAAGTGGTGATAATCAGGTATGGTATACGGAAAATTTAATCATAACACATTAGTCATAAAACAGAAATAAATTCACAATCATAAAATGTGGATCCACAATTCAGGCAAAAGTGAAAAGTAAAAACATAAAAACAAAAAGCATAAAAACAAAGAGCAGGTTGAAAACAGATTTCCAGCTGGTGGACCTTAGCCTAGTATTGGTGATACCCAATAAGAGGGGTGTGAAATCGCTGAAAAATCTGTGTTAGGGCTGTGAAGGTGTGGTGGTGTAAGAGTGGTACAGAGTGGACAGACCTGTTTGGTTAATGTTCAAAAGAGTTCTTATGAGGTTATAACTTGAATGTGGTGACTTAAGAAGATTTGATCTGGTTGGACGTGGTCCGAGGTGGTGTAGTTAACACAAAAGAAAATACAAAATTCAAAAAAACAACAACAACAAAAAAGATCAAAAATCGAAAAAATAAAAATAAAAATAAAGGAGAAAAAAGTGAAAAATGGGAAAAGTAAAAAAAAATGCTAAAAAATTCAGAGAGAGTCACCCAGACTGTGTAGGTAAATGTCAAAAGAAAAAGTGTGTGTACACACAAAATAAATTGTAATCCAATGTGAAAAAACAGTCAATATTGATAGTTAAAACGACCTTATTTTCCTGGTGGTGAGATTCCTTTCTTAGTAGTGAGAACCCCTGTGATGGATTTAGATAGTCTCCCAGCGAGTGGCTTGTATTCTCTCCTGGTGGCGAGAATCACTGCGGATGGATCCTTGGTCTCTCAGTTCATAGGTTCAATTTCCTAAGAAATAGATATAGATAGTGTAGATTGTATAGGATTTGGTTTTGGATTGAAAGTATGCTTACCAGCTCTTTAGTCAACGCATTTCGGTCTCATCCAGTCCTTTCTCAACTAAAGAGCTGGTAAGCATACTTTCAATCCAAAACCAAATCCTATACAATCTACACTATCTATATCTATTTTTTAGGAAATTGAACCTATGAACTGAGAGACCAAGGATCCATCCGCAGTGATTCTCGCCACCAGAAGAGACTACAAGCCACTCACTGGGAGACTATCTAAATCCATCAAAGGGGGTTCTCACCACTAAGAAAGGAATCTCGCCACCAGGAAATAAGGTCGTTTTAACTATCAATATTGACTTTGTTTTCACATTGGATTACAATGTATTTTGTGTGTACACACACTTTTTCTTTTGACATTCACCTACACAGTCTGTGTGACTCTCATGGAATTTTTTAGCAATTTTTTTATTTATTTTCCATTTTTCCCATTATTCACTTTTTTTCTCTTTTATTTTTTCAATTTTTTTTTATCTTTTTTTTTCTTTTTTTTTAATTTTGTATTTTTTATTGTTAACTACACCACCTTGGACTACGTCCAACCAGATCACATCTTCTTAAGTCACCACATTCAAGTTATAACCTCATAAGAACTCTTTTGAACATTAACCAAACAGGTCTGTCCACTCTGCACCACTCTTACATCACCACACCTTCACAGCCCTAACACAGATTTTTCAGCAATTTCACACCTCTCTTATTGGGTATCACCAATACTAGGCTGAGGTCCACAAGCTGGACATCCGTTATCAACCTGCCCTTTGTTTTTATGCTTTTTGTTTTTATGTTTTTACTTTTCACTTTTGCCTGAATTGTGGATCCACATTTTATGATTGTGAATTTATTTCTGTTTTATGACTAATGTGTTATGATTAAATTTTCCGTATACCATACCTGATTATCACCACTTATTCTACTCCACACCTTTGGAGTTTCCAGTCACCTGGCCTTGTTCGTGAGGCACTCTGATCACACTACACAAACTTTTTAAAGGTAATCGCATCTTTATGGTAAGATAATTCTTTTTTCTTACAAACACCTGGAATTACAAAACTCAAATAACAGGTACCATACCAGTTAATAAAGGGAAACATACATTTGCTTTCATAACACAGATCCAATAAGAGCCATTGTAAGTAGAAAATATACCATCAATATCATAATAATTATACTACTCCCAAAACTCATATGTCTCTGTATAATTGATATAAATTTATAGCTGAGACGTGTCCTCACTCTTTTATTTCGAGTAGTTTGATTATACACTAAGGAATGATTATAATGGGAAATCCCTACAAAAACTTCCTATTCTCATACCCTTCTCCACTGTAAGACACATATATCCCTTCTTCACTTAAATATTAAGGGGCAGTATAGAAACATGGGGGAACCTTCTGTGTTCTACAATGGTGAAGGGTCTATAATATTCTGAGATATTGCAGCATTTTCTTTAAACTATAAAGGTGCAAACATATTCTCTACACCCAGTGGGCCATACAATAGGTTACAATACTGCAAGGTTTAGAGTTACACTTATCTAGAGGGTTATTTTGTTTAAGTACATAAACTATAATGTGTACTAATACAAATAAGGCATACTTTTCTGCAGATAAAGCTATATGACTTCTTATAACTAATATGATCAACAAAAATAACACAATTACAAGAGAATACAAAACAAGCAATATAAGTAAACAAGTTAAAACAATACTCCCCTAATTTAGCTGTGGATGACTCTGTAACAGCGTAACAGGTCCTCAACTCCAACAGTCAAGGCACAGTCCAGAGAAGTATAGTGTTTATGTTCTGAAGACACACATCATAGGAAACAGTCATAGATTACCCAGAGTCCAGATCTGGGGCTGGTACCAGCATGCAAAGCAAAGAATGGATCCAAAGATAGTTCAGCAACTTTTACTGCAGTATGGTGGTAAAACAATCTTGCCCCTGTTTCCGCAAAAGCCTTCAGGCCTAAAGACCGCTGCTCCATAACTTGTCCGCCTGCTCTGAGGCTGCGGACAAAAATCAACCCGATCGAATACGATCGGACTGATTGACAACCCCTGCTAGTGGCCGATTGGCCGCGAATCTGCAGGGGGCGGGATTGCACCAGCAGTTCACAAGAACTGCTGGTGCAATGATAAATGAGTATGCTGTTGGGATTTATCGATGTGTAGCAGATATGATACGCTACATCGTATCATGTCCGCTCGCACTATGATAAATCTACCCCAAAGGGTCTTTTTATCTTCCTTTTCTTTCCTTCATCTAGGTGCCAGGCATCTCTTTTTTTTAAAAGGTTTACTTGCATTCAATCTTCAATCTTTTGGAGAGTGCACTATGGAATTTTATCTGTACAGATTTACCTAAATATGAAAAACTCAAAAATAATTTAGGTTTTTGTTTTTTTTCTGGATACAGCTCCATGATCTCATCCTGCAAATACAACTATTTTGTTAACAACTTGTCTAAATATTTTAGGTTGATTTTCTTACTTAAAAACAATCACCCAAATCGCATAAATAAAGATGCTCATCAATACTCCCCCCTTGGTTCGCGTTTAACACCCTATGATTCAGGCAAAAACATTATGACAGCAAACAAAAAGACAATCCATGAACTCCTAAAAAAAGTAGTATCCTTCAAATCAGGCAAAATCATATACATCCCAATATTCAATATTCCATTCATACAGCACACACATTATCTTAAGAATAAAAACATAAAAAACATTCTCTAAGAAATCATTTAAAAACAACTATCCACTACGCAAAACATGAACAGCCGACACAAACTTTAAACAAATACAATCAACTTGAAAGCAAGCACATATACTTAAACAGCACTTAGAAAAACTAAATTCTAACAAAACACTGCAAATAATTCAAATCCTATAACAACTTTAAGCTATGGTTTTGTAAATTTTACCCTGCAACTATACTATGAGATCCCACTAATAATGCAATCACTTTAGAAGATCAATAAACTCTAGTTGCACATTTACAAATAAAATCCCTAACTATAAAATGACAAAGAGAACACACAATACTATATTCTGGGAAAGGTCAGAAAATAATGTCATTGGTACTGCTCTATGGTTTCTGCGTGTATGCACAGTGTTAAAGAATCATGTTTGTCACAAATAATTTGGGAAATAGCTTCAGAACCAAGTCTATTGGCGACAGTAACCAGCCACGTGGCCGTTACAGCTATGCTATAGTTTAATATAATCAGGATTCTAATAAATACACAATTATTTGATTTGATTTTTTTTATATATATAATTTGATATTCAACATTTCTTTCATGTAATTAGCAAGAGTCTATGAGCTAGTGACGTATGGGATATACATTCCTACCAGGAGGGGCAAAGTTTCCCAAACCTCAAAATGCCTATAAATACACCCCTCACCACACCCACAATTCAGTTTTACAAACTTTGCCTCCCATGGAGGTGGTGAAGTAAGTTTGTGCTAGATTCTACGTTGATATGCGCTTCGCAGCAGGCTGGAGCCCGGTTTTCCTCTCAGAGTGCAGTGAATGTCAGAGGGATGTGAAGAGAGTACTGCCTATTTGAATTCAATGGTCTTCCTCTAGGGGATCTATTTCATAGGTTCTCTGTTATCGGTCGTAGAGATTCATCTCTTATATACCATTACCTCTACTGATTTTCGTTTCATTACTGGTTTGGCTGTCTACTATATGTAGATGAGTGTCTTAGGGTAAGTAAGTCTTATTTTTTATGACACTCTAAGCTATGGTTGGGCACTTTATATGTAAAGTTCTAAATATATGTGTGTTACGGTACCAACAGGATACCAAGGGTTAACACCAGATGAACAATGTCCTGCATAGGGAATCAGCAACTCACAACCCAGCCAGTTTTTCCCCTCAAACATGAGACCAGGCTTCACATCAGGTTTAAAACAGAATGACATTTATTAAAGGGTAGATGCCTAGTATTTATACAGGTTTGACCCCAGATGGGGGGGTTGAAAGACTGTTGTACATTAGATGGAGGGAACACGCCCTTTGACATGATACAATAGAATACCTTGCTCAAGCTGATAACAACTTGAACACAAGACACACACTTGGCTTCTCTTATCACTGAGGCGTCTGCTCTCTAGATGTGATTAAACAATGGAATGTTTATTACTTAAACGTAATTATAGCACACAATAGCTGAGGCCAGCAAACCTGTCTTTAGAAATTAGCTTCTTAAAGCTAAACACAGTTAACTCCTTCAGTCCTGACAGAAGGGTCTGTCACATAGCTCCCCCCTTGTGGAACACTCCGGCAGACCCGGCTTGACCCTTTGGCGGGTCAACCTGGGGATGACCGGACTAGGAGGTGGTAGGCATGTCAGTTTGCCGGGACAATCCATCTGCATTCCCGTTTAGCTTACCGGGCCGGTAGCCGATGGTGAAGTTATAGGGCTGGAGGGCTAAACTCCACCTCAGCAATCTACCATTGTCTCCTGAGACCCGGTTAAGCCAGACTAAGGGATTGTGGTCCGTTATGAGGGAAAATTCCTGTCCGTATAGATAAGGGTTCAACATCTTCAGTGCCCAGACCAGGGCTAAACATTCCTTCTCTACTGCCGCATAACTCACTTCCCGAGGTAACAACTTTCTGCTTAGGTATGCAACAGGGTGCTCTCCTCCATCCTCCCCAACTTGACTCAGTACAGCCCCCAGTCCATATATGGAAGCATCTGTATGAATGAGAAAACGTTTGTTAGGGACTGGGGCAGCCAAGACAGGGGCATTCACAAGGGCCTGCTTCAGTGCCTGAAACGCGGCTTCACAAGCTGGAGACCACAGGACCTGTTTGGGGAGGTTCTTTTTAGTCAGGTCAGTCAGGGGCTTGGCGATAGTACTGTAGTCTGGGACAAAACATCGGTAATACCCGGCCGCCCCCAGGAAGGCTAGCACTTGGGTCTTAGTGATAGGTGTGGGCCAGTTAGCCACAGCCTCTACCTTGGCTGGCTCCGGTCTCTGTCTCCCACACCCCACTCGGTGACCCAAGTACTGTACTTCAGCCATACCTAGATGGCACTTGTCTGGTTTCAAGATCAGGCCAGCGGCCTGAATCTTGTCCAGAACCACCCCTACATGGGTAAGGTATTCTTCCCAGGACTCACTGTAAACCGCAATGTCGTCCAGGTAAGCACAAGCAAATTCCTGGAAGCCATCGAGGAGTCTATCCACCATACGCTGGAAGGTAGCCGGAGCATTTTTCATCCCAAAGGGCATGACCTTAAAATGGTACAGGCCGAATGGGGTGACGAATGCCGACTTGGGGATAGCATCCTCGGCCAGGGGAATCTGCCAATAGCCTTTACACAGGTCTATGGTTGTCAGATAGCGTCCCCTAGCAATACGGTCTAGTAATTCGTCTACCCGGGGCATCGGGTAAGCGTCAGTGGTGGTCCTCTCGTTGAGCCGCCTGTAGTCCACACAGAACCGAGTGGTTCCATCTTTCTTAGGTACCAGGACTACAGGTGAAGCCCAAGGACTATCGGAGTGCTCGATCACTCCCATCCGAGCCATCTCCTGTATCTCCTTCCGCATTCCTTCTCGGACTGCTTCGGGTATACGGTAGGGAGGCTGTCGCAGGGGATTCTGTCCAGGTGTCTCTACCTTATGTACAGCTAGAGTAGTGTAGCCGGGCTCTTGGGAGAACGTCGCCTGCTTCTCCCACAGGAGCTGTCTTGCCTGTACCCTCTCGGTAGGGTTTAACCGGTCCCCTAGCTGCACAAGACTAGTGAGGTCAGTCTGGGGGTCCTTCTCTAATAAGTTGGGTAGGGGTAAATTCTCTGGGTCGTCTGCAGCAGGGGCACATACTGCAGCTACATCCTCTGGCCTCTCCTGATACTCCTTAAGCATGTTCACATGAAAGGATCGCTGGATCCTCTCATCTGCACAGCTGGCTATAATATAGGTAGTATCACACACCTGAGATAACACCTTATACGGGCCCTGCCAAGATGCTTGCATCTTGTTGGTCTTCACAGGCTTGAGCACCAAAACCTTCTGTCCAACCTGGAAGACCCGCTGCCGGGCACCCCGATCGTACCACCCCTTCTGTCTCCCCTGGGCCACCTGGAGATTCTCTCTTACCATCACAGACAGTTTCTCCATGCGGTCCCGGAGTTCCAGAACATATGGCACGATGGGGGTTCCCTCCTGCTCTATCTCTCCCTCCCAGTGTCCTCTAATGAGATCCAGGGGGCCGCGGACCCTTCTCCCATAGAGTAACTCAAAGGGAAAGAACCCAGTAGATTCCTGGGGCACCTCTCTGTACGCAAATAGCAGATGAGGCAGGAATCGTTCCCAGTCTCTGCAAGTGTCCGTGAAGGTCCTCAGCATCTGCTTGAGGGTGCCATTAAAGCGCTCGCAGAGACCGTTAGTCTGTGGGTGATAAGGCGAACTGAGCAACGGTTTAATGCCGCACACCTTCCACAGCTGCTGGGTGAGCACAGCGGTAAACTGGGTCCCCTGATCAGAGAGAATCTCCTTAGGGAACCCGACCCTAGTAAAAACCTTAACTAGGGCATCAGCGACTGTCTCTGCCTCTATATTCGACAGTGCTACTGCCTCCGGGTAACGAGTGGCATAGTCCACCACAGTGAGAATATACTTCTTACCTGATGGACTAGCCCTGGCCAGTGGACCCACAATGTCAACGGCTATGCGGGAAAAGGGTTCCCCAATGACAGGCATAGACATAAGCCTAGCTTTTGGGTGATCCCCCCGCTTACCCACCCGTTGACAGGTGTCACAAGTACTACAATATACCCGCACATCTCGGTTAAAATTGGGCCAGAAGAAATTCTGGGTGATCCTATGAGCGGTGCGGCGGGACCCTAGATGTCCAGCTAATGGTACATCGTGCCCAATCCGCAGAATCTCTTGCCGGTATTTCGCAGGCACCACCAGCTGCCGATTCTGTGGAGGGGCAGTACTTTTCTGGGCAGGTTTGGGGATTCTATATAGCCGATCCCCCACCCACTCATAACGTTCCCCATCTACCCCCTCTTCTCCAGCATCTGCCCTAGCCCTGTATTTCTGAAGGGTCGGATCCTCCCGGGTTTCCCTCTCGTACGTCTCTGGGATATCCCAGCTTAAGGGGGTCTGGTCTAGGGTACAAGTCGGGGGAGAGAGTCTTACCTGGGTCTCAGCAGCAGGTGGGTCGGTCTCGGTGGCACGGGTCTGGGCACGGGTAGTCACAGGGTTAACATCAGCGGGACCCATGGGAGCATAGGCAGAAACAAGGGGGGCCAAGTCATTTCCAAGAAGAACATCAGCAGGTAAGTCCTTCTTGACCCCCACATTCACAGGCCTAGCGCCCACTCCCCAATCCAAATGTACCCTGGCAACAGGTAGGCGGAACACATCGCCCCCTGCTACCCTCACAGCCACAGTGTCTCCAGTGTGCTGTTTCTCAGACACCAAGTTCTTTTGAAGCAAGGTCATGGTAGCACCAGTATCCCGTAGACCACTGACCTCCTTCCCATTCACTTTAACCAGTTGCCGGTTATTCCGGTGGGCAGCTTGCACAAGGTCTGCCTCATGTAGGATGCCCCAGCATTCTTGCGCCTCTACGTAGTGGGCCGCAGGCTGAGGATTACGTGGGATTCCGCCGGCGGGTCTTCTCCAGGACTGCGCTTGGTTCGCTGCGTTTAGGGGACACTCTGGTCTTTTGTGCCCTAGTTGCTTACATCTAAAGCACCGAATAGGTTGTGAGTAGCACCGTGAATTGAACCGGGCTCTCTGAGGGTAGTTCGTGGCCGGAGGCCGTGTGGTATAGCGGTGCGCCGGGGTTTGGTAACTGGCAGCTGCTGGGGTGACTGGGGGTCTGTACTCCACTCTAGCAGGGGGCTTAGTGGTAGCAGTGTCCAGTTTGCGGGCATCCGTATACTCATCTGCCAAGCGAGCCGCTTCCTGCAGGGTGGAGGGTTTACGGTTCCGAACCCACTCTCGAACTCCTGCGGGTAACTTGTCGAAGCAATGTTCCAACAGGAATAGCTGCAGTACCTCTTCCCCAGATACGGCTTGGCACCCCGCTATCCAGTGAGCTGCTGTGCGGTGCACCTTACATGCCCACTCAAGGTAGGAATCTCCAGCTAATTTAACAGTGTCTCTGAACCGCCTCCGGTGTAACCGCATACCTGGAGAGCAGAGCCTCTTTTACAGTATTATAATCCCCGACTTCCTCATCTGGAATGGCCCGAAAAGCCTCACTGGCCCGGCCGGATAATTTTCCAGATAATATCGTGACCCAGTCCTCTGCGGGTACCTTGTGTATTGCACATTGCCTCTGAAAATCCGCAAGGTACCCATCAATCTCTCCTTCTGTTTCCAGGAAGTTTTTAAAAGCTGCAAAATTTACTTTTCTCTTTTCCATCTTAGTCAGTATTGTAATAATCCCCCTCTTCCTGAGGTTACTGGCTTGTGTAGTTTCTCTTCTGGGCGATAAGGTTCATCCCACCGCTGCCACCAATTGTTACGGTACCAACAGGATACCAAGGGTTAACACCAGATGAACAATGTCCTGCATAGGGAATCAGCAACTCACAACCCAGCCAGTTTTTCCCCTCAAACATGAGACCAGGCTTCACATCAGGTTTAAAACAGAATGACATTTATTAAAGGCTAGATGCCTAGTATTTATACAGGTTTGACCCCAGATGGGGGGGTTGAAAGACTGTTGTACATTAGATGGAGGGAACACGCCCTTTGACATGATACAATAGAATACCTTGCTCAAGCTGATAACAACTTGAACACAAGACACACACTTGGCTTCTCTTATCACTGAGGCGTCTGCTCTCTAGATGTGATTAAACAATGGAATGTTTATTACTTAAACGTAATTATAGCACACAATAGCTGAGGCCAGCAAACCTGTCTTTAGAAATTAGCTTCTTAAAGCTAAACACAGTTAACTCCTTCAGTCCTGACAGAAGGGTCTGTCACAATGTGTTTAAACTTATATTTGCCATGATTCAGGATAATCAGTATTCCTTATTTCAGACAGTCAGTTTCATTATTTGGGATAATGCATATGAAATATTTTTTTCTTACTTTAAAAGAATTTTTTCAATTGACTTTTTTTTTTCCCCTATGGGCTGTTAGGCTCGCGGGGGCTGAAAATGCTTCAATTTATTGCATCATTCTTGGCGCGGACTTTTTTGGCGCAAAAATTTTGTCATTTCCAAGCCCTAATTGACGCCAGAAGTTTGTGCATGGTTGCGTCATTTTTTACGTTCAAACGTTTTTTTGCGCCAAAATTGTGGGCGTCGTTTTTTTCGACGTCACAGGATGTGGCGTCATATTTGGCGCCAAAAAAATATAGGCGTTGTACTTAGCGCCAATAATGTGGGCGTCATTCTTGGCGCCAAAAAAATGTGGGCGTTATTCTTGTCTCCACCTTTTTTTCACATTATTTCAGTCTCATTTTTCATTGCTTCTGGTTGCTAGAGGCTTGTTCATTTGGCATTTTTTCCCATTCCTGAAACTGTCATTTAAGGAATTTGATAATTTTGCTTTATATGTTGTTTTTTCTATTACATATTGCAAGATGTCTCAACATGACCCTGGATCAGAATCTACTTCTGGAAAGACGCTGCCTGATGCTGGTTCTACCAAAGTTAAGTGCATCTGTTGTAAACTTTTGGTAACTGTTCCTCCGGCTGTTGTTTGTGATAACTGTCATGATAAACTCTCTAATGCAGATTGTGTTTCCATTAGTAATAATCCATTACCTGTTGTTGTTCCTTCAACATCTAATGTTCAGGATGTCCCTGTTAATGTAAAATAATTTGTTTCTAAATCTATTAGGAAGGCTCTGTCTGTTATTCCTCCTTCCAGTAAGCGTAAAAGGTCTTTTAAAACTTCTCATATTTCAGATGAATTTTTAATTGACCGTCGTCATTCTGACTTATCTGTTTCTGATGAGGATCTATCTGGTTCAGAAGATTCTGCCTCAGATATTGACACTGATAAATCTTCATATTTATTTAAGATGGAGTTTATTCGTTCTTTACTTAAAGAAGTGTTAATTGCATTAGATATGGAGGAGTCTAGTCCTCTTGATACTAAATCTACTAAGCGTTTAAATTCGTTTTTTAAACCTCATGTAGTTATTCCTGAAGTTTTTCCAGTTCCTGATGCTATTTCAGAAGTAATTTCTAGGGAATGGAATAGTCTGGGTACTTCATTTACTCCTTCTCAAAGGTTTAGGAAATTGTACCCTGTGCCATCTGATAGATAAGAATTTTGTGATAAAATCCCTAAAGTTGATGGGGCTATTTCTACTCTTGCTAAACGTACTATTATTCCTACGGCGGATAGTACTTCTTTTAAGGATCCTTTAGACAGGAAGCTTGAATCCTTTCTAAGGAGAGCTTATTTATGTTCAGGTAATCTTCTTAGACCTGCTATTTCTTTGGCTGATGTTGCTGCAGCTTCAACTTTCTGGTTGGAGGCTTTAGCGCAACAAGTGTCAGACCATAATGCTTATAGCATTGTTAAACTTCTTCAACATGCTAATAACTTTATTTGTGATGCCATTTTTGATATCATTAGAATTGATGTCAGATATATGTCTTTAGCTATCTTAGCTAGAAGAGCTCTATGGCTTAAATCTTGGAATGCAGATATGACTTCTAAGTCAACTTTGCTTTCTCTTTCTTTCCAAGGTAATAAATTATTTGGTTCACAGTTGTATTCTATTATTTCAACTGTTACTGGGGGGAAAGGAACTTTTTTGCCTCAGGACAAAAAATCTAAAGGTAAATACAGGGCTGCTAATCGTTTTCGTTCCTTTCGTCAAAATAAGGAACAAAAGCCTGACCCTTCCCCTAAAGGAACGGTTTCTGTTTGGAAACCTTCTCCAGTCTGGAATAAATCCAAGCCTTTTAGAAAGTCAAAACCAGCTCCCAAATCTGCATGAAGGTGCGGCCCTCATTCCAGCACAGCTGGTAGGGGGCAGGTTACGATTTTTCAAAGATATTTGGATCAATTCGATTCACAGTCTTTGGATTCAGAGTTTCTCCATGCGGTCCCGGAGTTCCAGAACATATGGCACGATGGGGGTTCCCTCCTGCTCTATCTCTCCCTCCCAGTGTCCTCTAATGAGATCCAGGGGGCCGCGGACCCTTCTCCCATAGAGTAACTCAAAGGGAAAGAACCCAGTAGATTCCTGGGGCACCTCTCTGTACGCAAATAGCAGATGAGGCAGGAATCGTTCCCAGTCTCTGCAAGTGTCCGTGAAGGTCCTCAGCATCTGCTTGAGGGTGCCATTAAAGCGCTCGCAGAGACCGTTAGTCTGTGGGTGATAAGGCGAACTGAGCAACGGTTTAATGCCGCACACCTTCCACAGCTGCTGGGTGAGCACAGCGGTAAACTGGGTCCCCTGATCAGAGAGAATCTCCTTAGGGAACCCGACCCTAGTAAAAACCTTAACTAGGGCATCAGCGACTGTCTCTGCCTCTATATTCGACAGTGCTACTGCCTCCGGGTAACGAGTGGCATAGTCCACCACAGTGAGAATATACTTCTTACCTGATGGACTAGCCCTGGCCAGTGGACCCACAATGTCAACGGCTATGCAGGAAAAGGGTTCCCCAATGACAGGCATAGACATAAGCCTAGCTTTTGGGTGATCCCCCCGCTTACCCACCCGTTGACAGGTGTCACAAGTACTACAATATACCCGCACATCTCGGTTAAAATTGGGCCAGAAGAAATTCTGGGTGATCCTATGAGCGGTGCGGCGGGACCCTAGATGTCCAGCTAATGGTATATCGTGCCCAATCCGCAGAATCTCTTGCCGGTATTTCGCAGGCACCACCAGCTGCCGATTCTGTGGAGGGGCAGTACTTTTCTGGGCAGGTTTGGGGATTCTATATAGCCGATCCCCCACCCACTCATAACGTTCCCCATCTACCCCCTCTTCTCCAGCATCTGCCCTAGCCCTGTATTTCTGAAGGGTCGGATCCTCCCGGGTTTCCCTCTCGTACGTCTCTGGGATATCCCAGCTTAAGGGGGTCTGGTCTAGGGTACAAGTCGGGGGAGAGAGTCTTACCTGGGTCTCAGCAGCAGGTGGGTCGGTCTCGGTGGCACGGGTCTGGGCACGGGTAGTCACAGGGTTAACATCAGCGGGACCCATGGGAGCATAGGCAGAAACAAGGGGGGCCAAGTCATTTCCAAGAAGAACATCAGCAGGTAAGTCCTTCTTGACCCCCACATTCACAGGCCTAGCGCCCACTCCCCAATCCAAATGTACCCTGGCAACAGGTAGGCGGAACACATCGCCCCCTGCTACCCTCACAGCCACAGTGTCTCCAGTGTGCTGTTTCTCAGACACCAAGTTCTTTTGAAGCAAGGTCATGGTAGCACCAGTATCCCGTAGACCACTGACCTCCTTCCCATTCACTTTAACCAGTTGCCGGTTATTCCGGTGGGCAGCTTGCACAAGGTCTGCCTCATGTAGGATGCCCCAGCATTCTTGCGCCTCTACGTAGTGGGCCGCAGGCTGAGGATTACGTGGGATTCCGCCGGCGGGTCTTCTCCAGGACTGCGCTTGGTTCGCTGCGTTTAGGGGACACTCTGGTCTTTTGTGCCCTAGTTGCTTACATCTAAAGCACCGAATAGGTTGTGAGTAGCACCGTGAATTGAACCGGGCTCTCTGAGGGTAGTTCGTGGCCGGAGGCCGTGTGGTATAGCGGTGCGCCGGGGTTTGGTAACTGGCAGCTGCTGGGGTGACTGGGGGTCTGTACTCCACTCTAGCAGGGGGCTTAGTGGTAGCAGTGTCCAGTTTGCGGGCATCCGTATACTCATCTGCCAAGCGAGCCGCTTCCTGCAGGGTGGAGGGTTTACGGTTCCGAACCCACTCTCGAACTCCTGCGGGTAACTTGTCGAAGCAATGTTCCAACAGGAATAGCTGCAGTACCTCTTCCCCAGATACGGCTTGGCACCCCGCTATCCAGTGAGCTGCTGTGCGGTGCACCTTACATGCCCACTCAAGGTAGGAATCTCCAGCTAATTTAACAGTGTCTCTGAACCGCCTCCGGTGTAACCGCATACCTGGAGAGCAGAGCCTCTTTTACAGTATTATAATCCCCGACTTCCTCATCTGGAATGGCCCGAAAAGCCTCACTGGCCCGGCCGGATAATTTTCCAGATAATATCGTGACCCAGTCCTCTGCGGGTACCTTGTGTATTGCACATTGCCTCTGAAAATCCGCAAGGTACCCATCAATCTCTCCTTCTGTTTCCAGGAAGTTTTTAAAAGCTGCAAAATTTACTTTTCTCTTTTCCATCTTAGTCAGTATTGTAATAATCCCCCTCTTCCTGAGGTTACTGGCTTGTGTAGTTTCTCTTCTGGGCGATAAGGTTCATCCCACCGCTGCCACCAATTGTTACGGTACCAACAGGATACCAAGGGTTAACACCAGATGAACAATGTCCTGCATAGGGAATCAGCAACTCACAACCCAGCCAGTTTTTCCCCTCAAACATGAGACCAGGCTTCACATCAGGTTTAAAACAGAATGACATTTATTAAAGGCTAGATGCCTAGTATTTATACAGGTTTGACCCCAGATGGGGGGGTTGAAAGACTGTTGTACATTAGATGGAGGGAACACGCCCTTTGACATGATACAATAGAATACCTTGCTCAAGCTGATAACAACTTGAACACAAGACACACACTTGGCTTCTCTTATCACTGAGGCGTCTGCTCTCTAGATGTGATTAAACAATGGAATGTTTATTACTTAAACGTAATTATAGCACACAATAGCTGAGGCCAGCAAACCTGTCTTTAGAAATTAGCTTCTTAAAGCTAAACACAGTTAACTCCTTCAGTCCTGACAGAAGGGTCTGTCACAATGTGTTTAAACTTATATTTGCCATGATTCAGGATAATCAGTATTCCTTATTTCAGACAGTCAGTTTCATTATTTGGGATAATGCATATGAAATATTTTTTTCTTACTTTAAAAGAATTTTTTCAATTGACTTTTTTTTTTCCCCTATGGGCTGTTAGGCTCGCGGGGGCTGAAAATGCTTCAATTTATTGCATCATTCTTGGCGCGGACTTTTTTGGCGCAAAAATTTTGTCATTTCCAAGCCCTAATTGACGCCAGAAGTTTGTGCATGGTTGCGTCATTTTTTACGTTCAAACGTTTTTTTGCGCCAAAATTGTGGGCGTCGTTTTTTTCGACGTCACAGGATGTGGCGTCATATTTGGCGCCAAAAAAATATAGGCGTTGTACTTAGCGCCAATAATGTGGGCGTCATTCTTGGCACCAAAAAAATGTGGGCGTTATTCTTGTCTCCACCTTTTTTTCACATTATTTCAGTCTCATTTTTCATTGCTTCTGGTTGCTAGAGGCTTGTTCATTTGGCATTTTTTCCCATTCCTGAAACTGTCATTTAAGGAATTTGATAATTTTGCTTTATATGTTGTTTTTTCTATTACATATTGCAAGATGTCTCAACATGACCCTGGATCAGAATCTACTTCTGGAAAGACGCTGCCTGATGCTGGTTCTACCAAAGTTAAGTGCATCTGTTGTAAACTTTTGGTAACTGTTCCTCCGGCTGTTGTTTGTGATAACTGTCATGATAAACTCTCTAATGCAGATTGTGTTTCCATTAGTAATAATCCATTACCTGTTGTTGTTCCTTCAACATCTAATGTTCAGGATGTCCCTGTTAATGTAAAATAATTTGTTTCTAAATCTATTAGGAAGGCTCTGTCTGTTATTCCTCCTTCCAGTAAGCGTAAAAGGTCTTTTAAAACTTCTCATATTTCAGATGAATTTTTAATTGACCGTCGTCATTCTGACTTATCTGTTTCTGATGAGGATCTATCTGGTTCAGAAGATTCTGCCTCAGATATTGACACTGATAAATCTTCATATTTATTTAAGATGGAGTTTATTCGTTCTTTACTTAAAGAAGTGTTAATTGCATTAGATATGGAGGAGTCTAGTCCTCTTGATACTAAATCTACTAAGCGTTTAAATTCGTTTTTTAAACCTCATGTAGTTATTCCTGAAGTTTTTCCAGTTCCTGATGCTATTTCAGAAGTAATTTCTAGGGAATGGAATAGTCTGGGTACTTCATTTACTCCTTCTCAAAGGTTTAGGAAATTGTACCCTGTGCCATCTGATAGATAAGAATTTTGTGATAAAATCCCTAAAGTTGATGGGGCTATTTCTACTCTTGCTAAACGTACTATTATTCCTACGGCGGATAGTACTTCTTTTAAGGATCCTTTAGACAGGAAGCTTGAATCCTTTCTAAGGAGAGCTTATTTATGTTCAGGTAATCTTCTTAGACCTGCTATTTCTTTGGCTGATGTTGCTGCAGCTTCAACTTTCTGGTTGGAGGCTTTAGCGCAACAAGTGTCAGACCATAATGCTTATAGCATTGTTAAACTTCTTCAACATGCTAATAACTTTATTTGTGATGCCATTTTTGATATCATTAGAATTGATGTCAGATATATGTCTTTAGCTATCTTAGCTAGAAGAGCTCTATGGCTTAAATCTTGGAATGCAGATATGACTTCTAAGTCAACTTTGCTTTCTCTTTCTTTCCAAGGTAATAAATTATTTGGTTCACAGTTGTATTCTATTATTTCAACTGTTACTGGGGGGAAAGGAACTTTTTTGCCTCAGGACAAAAAATCTAAAGGTAAATACAGGGCTGCCAATCGTTTTCGTTCCTTTTGTCAAAATAAGGAACAAAAGCCTGACCCTTCCCCTAAAGGAACGGTTTCTGTTTGGAAACCTTCTCCAGTCTGGAATAAATCCAAGCCTTTTAGAAAGTCAAAACCAGCTCCCAAATCTGCATGAAGGTGCGGCCCTCATTCCAGCACAGCTGGTAGGGGGCAGGTTACGATTTTTCAAAGATATTTGGATCAATTCGATTCACAGTCTTTGGATTCAGAACATTGTTTCACAAGGGTACAGAATAGGTTTCAAGGTAAGGCCGCCTGTGAGAAGATTTTTTCTCTCACGCATTCCAGTAAACCCAGTGAAGGCTCAGGCATTTCTGAAATGTGTTTCAGACCTAGAGTTGGCTGGGGTAATTGTGCCAGTTCCAGTTCTGGAACGGGGTCTGGGGTTTTACTCAAATCTATTCATTGTACCAAAGAAGGAGAATTCCTTCAGACCAGTTCTGGATCTAAAAATATTGAATCGTTATGTGAGAATACCAACATTCAAAATGGTGACTATAAGGACTATTCTGCCTTTTGTTCAGCAAGGGCATTATATGTCCACAATAGATTTACAGGATGCATATCTTCATATTCCAATTCATCCAGATCACTATCAGTTTCTGAGATTCTCTTTTCTAGACAAGCATTACCAGTTTGTTGCCCTTCCGTTTGGCCTAGCAACAGCTCCAAGGATCTTTTCAACGGTTCTCTGTGCCCTTCTCTCTGTAATCAGAGAACAGGGTATTGCGGTATTTCCATATTTGGACGATATCTTGGTTTAACAGAAAAGAGACGGCTGAAGTTGGTTTCAACTTGTCGAACCCTTCAGTCTCAATCTTTCCCTTCGGTAGCTTTTTGCATGGAAATTCTAGGTCTCATGACTGCTGCATCGGACGCAATCCCCTTTGCTCGTTTTCACATGAGACCTCTTCAGCTTTGTAAGCTGAACCAGTGGTGCAGGGATTATACAAGGATATCACAAATAATATCCTTAAATCCCAATGTTCGATCTTCTCTGACTTGGTGGTTGGATCACCATCGTTTTATTCAAGGGGCCTCTTTTGTTCGTCCAACCTGGACTGTGATCTCAACAGATGTGAGTCTTTCAGGTTGGGGAGCTGTATGGGGATCTCTGACAGCGCAGGGGGTTTGGGAATCTCAGGAGGCGAGATTACCAATCAACATTTTGGAACTCCGTGCGATTTTCAGAGTTCTCCAGTTCTGGCCTCTTCTGAAGAGAGAATCGTTTATTTGTTTTCAGACGGACAATGTCCCAACCGTGGCGTATGTCAATCATCAAGGTGGGACTCACAGTCCTCAAGCTATGAGAGAAGTATCTCGGATACTTGTATGGGCGGAATCCAGCTCCTGTCTAATTTCTGCGGTTCACATCCCAGGTGTAGACAATTGGGAAGCGGATTATCTCAGTTGCCAGACGTTACATCCGGGCGAATGGTCTCTTCACCCAGAGGTATTTCTTCAGATTGTTCAGATCTGGGGACTTCCAGAAATAGATCTGATGGCCTCTCATCTAAACAAGAAACTTCCCAGGTATCTGTCCAGATCCAGGGATCCTCAGGCGGAAGCAGTGGACGCGTTGTCGCTTCCTTGGAATTATCATCCTGCCTATATCTTTCCGCCTCTAGTTCTTCTTCCAAGAGTGATTTCCAAAATTCTAATGGAACGTTCGTTTGTTCTGCTGGTGGCTCCAGCATGGCCTCACAGGTTTTGGTATGCGGATCTCATTCGGATGGCCAGTTGCCAACCTTGGACACTTCCGTTAAGATCAGACCTTCTTTCTCAAGGCCCATTTTTCCATCAGGATCTCAAATCATTAAATTTGAAGGTATGGAAATTGAACGCTTGATTCTTCGTCATAGGGGTTTCTCTGACTCAGTTATTAATACTATGTTACAGGCTCGTAAATCTGTGTCTAGGAAGATTTATTATCGAGTCTGGAAGACTTACATTTCTTGGTGTTCTTCTCATAAATTCTCTTGGCATTCTTTTAAAATTCCTAGAATTTTACAGTTCCTTCAGGATGGTTTGGATAAAGGTTTATCTGCAAGTTCTTTGAAAGGACAAATCTCTGCTCTTTCTGTTCTTTTTCACAGAAAGATTGCTAATCTTCCTGATATTCATTGTTTTGTACAGGCTTTGGTTCGTATCAAGCCTGTCATTAAGTCAATCTGTCCTCCTTGGAGTCTTAATTTGGTTCTGAGGGCTTTACAGGCTCCTCCGTTTGAACCTATGCATTCTTTGGATATTAAATTACTTTCTTGGAAAGTTTTGTTCCTTTTGGCCATCTCTTCTGCTAGAAGAGTTTCTGAGTTATCTGCTCTTTCTTGTGAATCTTCTTTTCTGATTTTTCATCAGGATAAGGCGGTGTTGCGGACTTCATTTCAATTTTTACCTAAGGTTGTGAATTCTAACAACATTAGTAGAGAAATTGTTGTCCCTTCATTGTGTCCTAATCCAAAGAATTCAAAGGAGAGATCTTTACATTCTTTGGATGTAGTAAGAGCTTTGAAATATTATGTTGAAGCTACTAAAGATTTTAGAAAGACTTCTAGTCTATTTGTTATCTTTTCTGGTTCCAGGAAAGGTCAGAAGGTTTCTGCCATTTCTTTGGCGTCTTGGTTAAAGTCTTTGATTCATCATGCTTATATAGAGTCGGGTAAGTCCCCGCCTCAAAGGATTACGGCTCATTCTACTAGGTCAGTTTCTACTTCCTGGGCTTTTAGGAATGAAGCTTCTGTTGATAAGATTTGCAAAGCAGCAACTTGGTCTTCTTTGCATACTTTTACTAAATTCTACCATTTTGATGTTTTCTCTTCTTCTGAAGCAGTTTTTGGTAGAAAAGTACTTCAGGCAGCTGTTTTAGTTTGATTCTTCTGCTTATGATTTCAGTTTTTTTCATTATTAAGATTAAAACTTTTGATTTGGGTTGTGGATTATTTTTTCAGCGGAATTGGCTGTCTTTATTTTATCCCTCCCTCTCTAGTGACTCTTGCGTGGAAGTTCCACATCTTGGGTATCTGCTATCCCATACGTCACTAGCTCATAGACTCTTGCTAATTACATGAAAGAAAACATAATTTATGTAAGAACTTACCTGATAAATTAATTTCTTTCATATTAGCAAGAGTCCATGAGACCCACCCTTTTTGTGGTGGTTATGATTTTTTTTGTATAAAGCACAATTATTCCAATTCCTTATTTTTGATGCTTTCACTCCTTTCTTATCACCCCACTTCTTGGCTATTCGTTAAACTGAATTGTGGGTGTGGTGAGGGGTGTATTTTTTTTTTAAATATTTTATTTTTCAATGCCAAGTACATAGACAAACGAAGAGAATTACAGAGTCATTCTGCTAAATACAGTATGATAACATGTCTATTCAATACATTAGCATCTAAGTTTTCCAACATTTTTCCCCTAGAGATCCGTTCTCCATCCTTTTAGGGGCTTCTACTCTCTCCCCACCTAATTGTTATCTCCACTCACGGAGGTGGATTATAACACAAATCAGTTATTAATATGCAGGATAACATGTTTGTATCATACCTTCTGGATACTTAGTCTAGTTCCATCTCATTCTTCTAGTATCCATCCTACCAGTTTCCCTCCCCCCTCAGAGCCTACCTTATTCCTGACCCCCCCTCTGGGTGCCACCCAGGTTCCTCTATGTGACTGTCTCTGTACCGCCTCAGGTCATGGTTGCTGGTTCTGGTCTTTTAGGTAAATATGTTCCATTTCCCATGCAGCTGTGCATTCAGTATGTATTCTGTGTCTTTGAATGGGTAAATTATTTGTTTTTGGTGCGCTGTGTCTAGAGTGGTAATGAGGGGTTCCCATTTGGTTATGAATTTTTTTGTTCTGCGTGTTATGTCTCCCTGAGTGTCAAGTTGCTCATAAATCATTTGTTTTCTCAGTGTTTCTTTGAGTTGTGTTAGGCTTGGTGATGCCTGTGACATCCAGTGCTGCAAAATGAGTTTTCTAGTGTGTAGAATTACATTGTTTATGAATCTTGTGTGTCTCGGTATCTTTGTTTGATGGTTTAGAAATATCACCGACTCGTTTGATAGGTGAATTTTTTTCCCTGTGCATGTTGCCACCCAAGCGACCATGGTTTAATAAATGCTGTCTCCAGCGACTTGTTAGTAAAGTTTCCCCCATCCACTAGCCAATCCATCACATATTTTGAAAGGGCTGCCCAGTTGTAATATTCTATGTTGGGGAGTCCTAGCCCCCCCTGCTCTGGTTGGCATGTTAGCTTTTGGTGACTGATTCTATGTTTTTTCCCCCTCCAAATGAAATTTAAAATGTCCCTATTTAGTGCCTTGAGATCTTGCTTATGAAGTAGCTCTGGCAGCATTTGTAGGGTGTAGAGAAGTTTGGGGAACAGGGTCATCTTTATCAGCCCTATCCTTCCTGTCAGGGTCAGTGGCAATGGGGTCCAATTCAGGAGCATTTGTTTTAGGTTCTGCAATAATGGTTTGAAATTTATTGTATACCATTGAGTGGGATCTTTTGTTAGTTTGATGCCTAGATATTTAAATGTGTTTGTGATTACTTTAAAGTTATCTTCCAACGGTGTACTAGGGTCCCTATTTAGTAGCCATAATAGCTCTGATTTGTCCTTGTTTATCCGGTATCCTGATATGTCGCTAAACTCAGCTATCATCGTCAATAATTTAGGTATGTTCTCTCTGGGGTCTGCTGTGTACAGCACCATGTCGTCGGCAAAGAGCGACAGGTGTATGGTGTCTCTGCCTATGGTCAATCCCTCTGCTTCCTTCCTAATCTTAATCGCCAGTGGTTCTAGCGCAAGGTCAAACAGAAGTGGTGAGAGCGGGCACCCCTGCCTTGTTCCCCTTCTAAGGGGAAATACTTTTGAAGGTGATCCATTTATCAAAATCGCCGCTTGGGGGGTACTGTAAATGGTCTTGATAGCTCTCATGTAGGATCCCTTCAGTCCGAATTTTTTAAGGGTGGTAAATAAATGGTCCCATAGTATCTTATCGAAAGCTTTTTCTGCGTCTACTAGTATCAAACATGCCTCTCCCGCACTCTTCTGCCTGTCACCTCCCTCTTGCTCCCAAAAGTGTGTTAATACCAGTTGTAATTTTCTCATGTTTTTTACTGCTGACCTCCCTTTTACAAACCCAGTTTGATCTTCATGAATTAGGAGGGGAAGGACTTCTGCTAATCTATTGGCCAATATTTTGGTGAATAATTTGTAGTCAGAGTTTAACAGGGAGATTGGCCTGTAAGATGCCGTTAACAGTGGGTCTCTGTCAGGTTTGGGAAGGACCGTAATGTTTGCCTCTGCAAATCTGTTGGATAAATTTGCTTTCCCGTCTAGAATTGCATTAAATAGTTGGGCGAGGGTGTCTGCGGTTTCTGTACTGAGCATTTTATAGAATTCCCCTGGCAGGCCATCTGGCCCCGGGGTTTTCTCTAGAGGGAGTGAGTCGATAGCCTTGGTGATTTCTAATGTTTGGATTGGGGCATTGAGTTTTTGTATGTGGTCTTCGCTTAACTGTGGCAGTATTAAGTCTCTCCAGAATTGTTCTTTCTTTCCTGGGTCAATGTCTTGTGAGTCATATAAGTTTGAGTAATATGAGGTGAATGCTTGTTGTATTTCTGAGTCTTGGGTGAGTATGTTGTCTTTGTCCTTAATGGCTAAGATGTTGTTGGGTTTCCTATCTAATTTAGTGAGTCTTGCTAATAGTTTCCCAGTGCGGTTTCCATATCTATAAAATTTGGCCTGTGAGCGGTTTTGAGCGGAAATCGTGGTTTGGATGAGGTAGGTGTCTCTAAGGTCTTTGGTCTTTCTATATTTGAGTCTATTCTGTGTTGTGGGATTACGCAAGTATTTGTTTCTGGCATTAAGTAATTGCCGCAGAAGGAGTTCCCCTCTTGCTCTACATTTTTTCCTGACTTTGGCTGCATATGCTGTCACCACCCCCCTCAGGACTGCTTTTGCCGTTTCCCAGAAAAGTGAAGTATTACTCACATGTTCGGCATTGAGGTCCTTATACACCAACCATTCTCCTATTAGGTGCCTGCGCAAGTTAAGGTCATGGTAAAGATGTGTCGGGAACCTCCATCTATGTCCTCGTTTGTGTGAAATATCAGTGTCTATTTGTAAGGAGACTGGGGCATGATCTGAGATTGTTATAGAGTCAATTTTAGTATCTGTTATGCGGGAGCAAAAGGAGTTGGTGATCAGAAAATAGTCTATACGTGATAGGGTAGTTTTTGCTGGGTGTAGGCAAGTATAGTCTCGCGCTTCTGGATTTCTATCTCTCCAGACGTCTGACAGTGACAAGGAACCTTTGAAGTTAAGTAAGATACGTGTTTCCCTCTTAGATCCTTTGTATTCTATTCGGTGTTGTGATGTGGAGTTTGGGTTTCGGAACCTATCTGCTGGCGTGTGTGGGGCAATATTGAAGTCCCCCCCCACTACCATTGGGAGGTCTGCAAACTGTATGAGCTTAGTCTGTAACTGTGTGAGAAATGTTTTCTTTTCTGTATGTGGACCATACACCCCACAGATAATCATACGAAGTTCCCCTATTGTCATATTTACCATCACAAATCTTCCCTCTGTATCGACTAGAGATTGCGAGATAGTGTAATTTAGACCTTTGCGGAAGAGGATCGCCACTCCCCTGGCCCTTTTTTTTTCGTAGGTTGTGTGTAGCACTTCTCCCACCCAGCCCTGTCTGAGTTTTTGATGTTCTTTCTGCGAGAGGTGAGTTTCTTCAAGTATTGCTATGTCTGTCTTTGAGGTGTTCAAATGTCTGAGTATAGCCTTTCTCTTAATTGGGGATGTAATCCCGCCTACATTCCATGTGGTTAGTCTCATTTTATATGTTCGTGTATACTTATTTATGGTGTTTTGTCTTCGTGGGTGGACCTTATGCGTGTATAGTGGTGCAGATGAATTTCAGAGTATACGTAAAGATGTGGTACTCACAGTTACTTTGCTTATTGTCGATATTCCTACCTTCCCCTCCAAGGTGGCACCCAGATGCAGGCCAGGTCAGCTCTTTTCCTAATACAGATAGTTAGTACACAAAATTAAGTGACACAAATGAAGTAAACAGTGCA
This sequence comes from Bombina bombina, assembly GCF_027579735.1. Lineage (NCBI taxonomy): Eukaryota > Metazoa > Chordata > Amphibia > Anura > Bombinatoridae > Bombina > Bombina bombina. Next base: position 1,162,736,192 of record NC_069503.1, read on the forward strand.
TACAGTTAGAACCAAAAAAACAACAACCTCCCCTCTTAACAATCCCAACAGTTCAACAATGGACTAACGTTCCTGTCCAACAATAAAGAGGGTTCCCCCCCCCTCACTTTGCAAGGATACATTTCTTCATTGCAATAATGTTGCTTATCTGTTAATGTTTATTTTCTACCGACCAGGCAATGAACCCAGTCCTAAGCGTCAGAGTCATCTTCATTTGCCTCTTGCCCTCTCTCCCCCTCTTTTTGCAGGTGAAGCTTGAGCAAGTTAGGCGAGTCAAAGAACAGTGGTCCTCTCGTGGTTTGTAGTCTCAATCTTGCCGGAAACAATAAGGCTGCTGTTCTGCCCTGTTCTATCAGTTGCTTGCAGTATGGTGAAAACTCTCGCCTCCTGGCAGCTACTGCCGCAGAGTAATCTTGGAAGAGGTATAGTCTTTTTCCATTGTATTCGAGAGTGGGAGCTTTCCTATAAGCTTGTAGAATGGAGATTTTGTCCTTGAAGTTGAGATACTTCACCATGACTTGGCGCGGTGGTTGGTTTTTTTCTTTGTGTTTGCTCTGGTCTCCCACTCTATGCGCTCTTTCCACTGTGCAAGGGAGGTAGTCTTTGGAGATATTAAGGAGTCCCGGCAAGGTGTTTTCTGCAAACTCCATCAGTTGAGAGCCCGGGATTGACTCAGGGATGCCCACTATCCTTAGGTTGTTCCGTCGCGACCTATTTTCCAGGTCGTCAATCTTTGCCCACAGCCGTTCGTTCTGTTGTTGTAAGGTATGAACATGGGATTCAGTTTCTCTGTGACGGGTCTCCCCTTCTGCCATCTGCTGCTCCACCCGTGTCAACCTGCCATTAAAAGATTTAACTTCGGCCGTAAGAGAGTCCATACCTGTTTGGAGTTGGTCTATCTTGGGTAGGAACAACGCTGAGATTTGGGAGACAATTGGGTGGGCATCCATGAGACTATTGGGTCCAGCATCTTCCGCAGGTCCATGAGCTTGTTGACTCTCCACCTGGTGCTTTCTTTTATCAGCGTTCTTTAGCCTGTTTGTCATTGTGTCCGTTTTTTTGGAGTATGAGTCGTAATACTTTTGCATACAGCGTTGAGAGTTCCACAGTTGTTGCTTCAACTGTACACATATATGGTGTTAATGTAGTTTATAATGATAATGGACCGCTAGAAACAGGTCTGGGTGTCTCAGGTCTTTTAGAGGATCTTGCAATATTCAGTGAACAAAAAGGAAGGGTGAGCGGGGGGGTGTGAGCCCATTCAGATTAGCCCTGCATTGTGGTGGGGTGCGTTATAACAGCCTTTTATAGCAGATAAAGGAATGAGAGTGTCAGTGATGTCCTCGAGGGTGGCCCTCTCGATGGAATCTGGCGAGATATCGCTCTCAACTGCGTATGTGATTTTGTCTAGCGCAGCCTGTATGTTGCGTCTGTGTATACTCAGCTTCCACTGAGAAAAAAGTGAATAGAGAGTTAGTCCTGATCTTGTAATCCCTCAGCTGTGGTATATGCAGAATATCTGTTCGGGACTTTCTGCCTTTTTCTGTGATAGTTCTCTGCAGGTCCTGTCTTCCACCTCCCCTGTTATATTGCTTAGCAAATTAGGAATTGACTATTATGCTTAACATGTGGCAGATGAGTTTGCTTATAATCCTTTGTCTGTGTTTTTATTTGGAATTGTGTTGATTACCTCCTTGTTGGTTAACACCAGTGGGTGAGGCTGTTTGCTGCAGTGATAAAGTAATAAAGTCCCAACACAGCACAAACCCTGGCCTGTCCCTTGAGATGCAGCAATAGCGTTTATAACTCTCAAATCCTGTTACAATCTGGGGCCTTTCTCTTTTTTTTTGTAATTATTTTGTGTCTAGCGTTTAGCTTCTGAGACTTCCTATGGTGTATGTCTCTGCGGGGGCTAGCACCATGTAATGTTGTGTGCGTCACTTCACCTTCCCCTCAGCCATGTCAAGATGGTGTTTTCCCACCAAAGCTCTAACTCACCCCCTCACCCGGTCCTTCCTTTTTCCTTCTGCTTGGGGTATTTCGAATGTGACTCCAGATCCTGAAGGAGCCCTCCGGTACAATTCCGGGGCTGTTATCGAGTGCTATCTTTCAGCCGCCCTTATTGCAGCCGCTCTTCTCTGTCTCACTCTCTGGTTACGCTCCTCAGCGGGGGAGTCGGGTGTTAGACTCCTTACCGTAGTGCTCCGGACAGGGGTATTTATTCCCTGCCAAGGAATTCGGCTAATTATGGGCCTTTTCGAGTGTTTTTATCTCAAAGTAGGGGTTAAGGGTCCGGAGCTCCTTTCCCCTGCTTCCACTCACAGCGCCCGCCCACCGCTGGTGAGGGGTGTATTTATAGGCATTTTGAGGTTTGGGAAACTTTGCCCCTCCTGGTAGGAATGTATATCCCATACGTCACTAGCTCATGGACTCTTGCTAATATGAAAGAAATGAATTTATCAGGTAAGTTCTTACATAAATTATGTTTTTTGCAGCTCTCTGACTAAATATAATTAAATGAAATTTCTGAAAATAATAATAATTTATGCTAATAGATTAAAAGGACAGTTTACCCCAAAATGTTCTCCCCTTTAATTTGTTCCCAATGATACATTTTACATGATGGATTGTATTTAATTTTTTACAAGTAGCTCCTTCACCCCTATTTTGGCATTTGAAATAGCTGATTCAGCCTGTGGTATACCCACGTATAGTAAATGTTTGTATACTGGAGCCTCATCTATTGAATAGCCTAAGTAACCACAGTCAGGAGAAGAAATTATACTCTCTGTAGGGTACAGGATAGTTAATTAATAAAATGATATTTTCCATTGCTCTGTCTAAGCACTGAGCTCCGGTTTTCCAGACAAATATCAGATAAGGACAATGAGATATGCTATTACCTGAAACTCAACCCACTATAATAGGCTGTGATTTAAAAGCACAAAATCAGCTAATTCATATATACAAATAAACCTGAAAATGTTATTTCTCCTACATTTTATACTATACAGCTGGTGTAACCAATCATTGAAAATACATCAACATAAAAACAATTTTACAGTGTACTATCCCTTTAAGGGCTCACCATTTGTGATATGTATATTACATATATAACAGCCATGATTAGGAAACTTGTATTATTTACCATTAAAATTCTACTTCTTTACTGTATCATAACCTGCACATATTTAAATGAGAGCCATCACAGCATAAATAATATTACACAGTAATATGTTACCGGGTATATTAAAACTCTACTGAATCATTGCACTTACAAATTCCTTTGTTCACTTGCAAAAACAATATATCAATATGCCTTAGACACATCAAATCTCTCATCAATCCTATTACTGGCACACAGAATAAAGCATTGTACACATTTTTATTATTATATGATGTAACGGTACCAACCGGATACCAAGGGTTAACACCAGGGAACAATGTCCTGCATAGGGAATCAGCAATTCACAACCCAGCCAGTTTTCAGGTTTAAAACAGAATGACTTTTATTAAGGCTCATATGCCCAGTATTTATGCAGGTCTGACCCCCCCAGAAGGGGGGTTGAAAGAATGTTGTACATTGAATGGAGGGAACACGCCCTTTTACATGATACAATAGAATACCTTGCTCAAGCTGATAACAATTTAAACACAGACACACACTTGGCTTTCCTTATCATCTAGGGTCTGCTCTCTGAGGTTGATTAAACAATGGACTGTGTATCAATAACATTAATGACAGTGCACAATAGCTGAGGCTAAAGCTGAACACAGTTAACTCTTTCAGTGCTGACAGAAGGGTCTGTCACATCTACATAGCACAATATACAGCCTATAGACAACCTTTCTTATGTTATAGTCCAGAAGTGGCTAGGTTTGCCACAATGCTCCCCCAGAACCAAGCCGGCATACACAGTCTGATCCCAACGGATCGGCTTGGGGATGTCCGGGGCAACAACTTTCGGCTCAAGTAAGCTACGGGGTGTTCTCCGCCATCTGCTCCAACTTGGCTCAGTACTGCCCCCACCCCAAACATGGAAGCGTCTCTTCCCGGAGGGACTGGGCTTGGGTAGTCACAGGGTTAACATCAGCGGGATCCATGGGAGCATAGGCAGAAACAAGGGGGGCCAAGTCATTTCCAAGGAGAACATCAGCAGGTAAGTCCTTCTTGACCCCCACATTCACAAGTCTAGCGCCCACTCCCCAATCCAAATGTACCCTGGCAACAGGTAGGCGGAACACAGTGCCCCCTGCTACCCTCACAGCCACAGTGTCTCCAGTGTGCTGTTTCTCAGGCACCAAGTTCTCTTGAAGCAAGGTCATGGTAGCACCAGTATCCCGTAGACAACTGACCTCCTTCCCATTCACTTTAACCCGTTGCCGGTTATTCCGGTGGGCAGCTTGCACGGGGTCTGCTTCATGTAGGCTGCCCCAGCATTCTGGCGCCTCTACGTAGCGGGCCACAGGCTGAGGATTATGTGGGATTCCGCCAGCGGGTCTTCTCCAGGACTGTGCTTGATTCGCTGCGTTTAGGGGACACTCTGGTCTTTTGTGCCCTAGTTGCTTACATCCAAAGCACCGAATAGGTTGTGAGTAGCCCCGCGAATTGAACCGGGCTCTCTGAGGGTAGTTCGTGGCCGGAGGCTGTGTGGTATAGCGGTGCGCCGGGGGTTGGTAACTGGCAGCTGCTGGGGTGACTGGGGGTCTGTACTCCACTCTAGCAGTGGGCAATCGGTATACTGCTCCCCCTGCCCCTCGTACTGCCACGGATCCGCCAGTGGGTGCTGTATCCGGCACCAAATGGGGAGCTATCAGGGTTAAAGTAGCTCCCGAATCCCGAAGTCCCTGGACCGACATCACCTCATGCAGAATTCCCAGGGGTTCCTCGGCTTGGGTGCTCAACACCTCATGAGCGGCTGGCTCCGTTTGGTAATGGTGAGCAGCCGCCCTTGGGGCCAGGTTCTGTCTGACCTGGTTCCAAGCTTGTCTGCTCCGATTTTGGGTGCACTCACGTGCCATATGTCCCCACTGCTTGCAGGTGTGGCATTGTATATTAGCCCGTCCGTTGTTAGGCTGTAGTCCATGGTGCCTCCTGGCATCAAAATGCTGGTCTGCTAATCTGGCTGCTTCGGTTAAGGTGAGGGGTTTTCAATCTCTCACCCATTCTTGGGCTTCTGGGGACAAGCCGTTAAAGAATTGCTCCAACAGCATCAGTTGTCGCAATTCTTCCATGGTGGTAGCTTGGCTGGCCTGTATCCACCCCTGAGATGCTTGATCCAGCTTGTGGGCCCACTCTGCATGGGAATCTCTTTCTGGCTTGCGCAGGCCTCTAAACTTGCGCCGGTATGCCTCTGAGGTAATGGCATATCTTTCCAAGATCGCTCTCTTCACTTTAGCGTAATCCTTGCTGTCCTCCCTGGGTACAGCGCGATACGCTTCCGCTGCCCTACCGGCTAGCTTGCCTGCTAGCACCGGCACCCATACGGACTGCTCCAAATCATGTAACTCGCACAGTCTCTCAAAATCCTGTAAATACCCATCAATCTCATCCTTCTCCTCACAAAACATTTTAAATGCATGGTATGGGATTTTGGGTCTTACTGGGTTGCTGAGTGCGTCCAAAATGGATTCTGCTCGGGAGGATACATTCCGCGGACTGTGTGCCATCACGTACTCCTGCACATCTGCCATTACCACGGATAGCATATCCCGTGGTACAGGTTGGGGTAAAAATTCCAGCCTGGTCCTCATTTCCCTCTGGTATAGGGTCTCCTCCATGGCTGCTGGAGGCGTAGCGCTGCGAGCTCTGTCTCCCTCCATCAGCTCAGCAATTAATATAGCCTTGGGTTTGCTGCTGCCTATCTTTCCCCTGGCTTCTAGCAGTTCCTTTTACGTTTGTCTCTTTAGCTTAGAATAATCCATCTCCATTCACTTCGGTCCCTGGTACTCCTTCCATCTTAGTCAGTATTGTAGTAATCCCCCTCTTCCTGAGGTTACTGGCTTGTGTAGTTGCTCTTCTGGGCGATAAGGTTCATTCCGTCGCTTGCCACCAATTGTAACGGTACCAACCGGATACCAAGGGTTAACACCAGGGAACAATGTCCTGCATAGGGAATCAGCAATTCACAACCCAGCCAGTTTTCAGGTTTAAAACAGAATGACTTTTATTAAGGCTCATATGCCCAGTATTTATGCAGGTCTGACCCCCCCAGAAGGGGGGTTGAAAGAATGTTGTACATTGAATGGAGGGAACACGCCCTTTTACATGATACAATAGAATACCTTGCTCAAGCTGATAACAATTTAAACACAGACACACACTTGGCTTTCCTTATCATCTAGGGTCTGCTCTCTGAGGTTGATTAAACAATGGACTGTGTATCAATAACATTAATGACAGTGCACAATAGCTGAGGCTAAAGCTGAACACAGTTAACTCTTTCAGTGCTGACAGAAGGGTATGTCACATCTACATAGCACAATATACAGCCTATAGACAACCTTTCTTATGTTATAGTCCAGAAGTGGCTAGGTTTGCCACATATGACTTTAAAATCACGTCACAGCATTAACACTTCAAGCAAATCCTTACAGCGTCATATTTCTTAGCTAAGAAACACTGATACACACACAGTTAAATTAATTACCAGTCAGAAAACACAGATAAAAGAAGCACCAAGGTCAGCTTTTGTAGAGATACACACACAAGCTTATATCAACTTGCATATTGTAAATTCACTCCCAACATTCATTCATAAGCAATTTTAACATACATCAAACTTTTAATGACACAAGAAATGCATTTTATTAACGTTCTATCTCCTTAAGAAAAACATATATTTCAAACATATCAGGGACATTAGAAATACGACAAGATGAACTGTCCACCAAATTTAAAATGTATCTACAATTGTCTGACAAATAAACAATTGTCTACAACATTATGTACAGGGAGTCAGGAACTTTTCTCCATGAGCACAGTAGGCAACAAACAGCTACAGCACTTATCACTAAGCCCTTTGAACAGAAAACACATTCACAACACAATAATATTAGCAATGAAATAAGCAATTAAGCAACAAGCATCAAGTGACCATTCAGCTCCTGTGATATTTAAACTAAACTATACTATATGCTTATATAAGTGACTTTTAACCCTTTAAAACCCTTAAAATGAAAGAACTTCCGTTATTGCAAGACTTTAACTTGCAAACAAATAAGGTGAGACTTTAACTCATGCTATAATTTTTGCTATAACCTGTGCTAGGACTCAAACCTACGGAAACCCCACGCTTAACGGCAGGACTCAAACCTGTCCAGGGTAGTTTAACCCCTTATAAAGGGACTTTAACCCTTCATATATCACTAACACCATCCAGCCTGTGGGTTCAGATTCACAGAGGGAAAAGCAGAATAAAAACACTTATCTACTTACCCCTGTGTGAATCCCACGCTCTGACACCAGAATTGTTAGACGTTATCTTATAATCGGGGGTATCACTTGACACTTAGCAGTATTATACACCATCACCTGAAACTGAATGGGTTATTTGGCGAGATCTTGGGAAACAGCATTTAGACAGGCAGCAAGTAAAGTCTAATCACTGTTCTGTTTATTATAAGGCATCACAGACTTTTATAGACAATGGTTACAGTATATAGGGTTAAACAACGACCTAATCATAATCACACCGTTTCACACAGTATGCTTAGAACAAATAACTTAATTAAAAATAAGAAATAAAAAGGAGTTGTACTGAGAAACAAACAGTTTTAGATAACGGTGTCCAGGCTTTTTGCCAGGACATAGCAAAGCCATCTGACAAATTATTGCGATAAAGTGTTCAGCTTCATATTTTTCTCGCAGCATAAAAAACTACCTTATAATGAAATCTAAAACAAAATGTATGAGTAAAGACAAAATTGTGTCAGTATTATTATATATTTTCTTACAGATGGCACAATAGGCCTATAAATAGTAGATGCTGGTTTATCACACACACATACCTTTGAGAAAGCAGCCAGTAGTGGCAGGGAAATGTGTTGGGGGCAGGAGAGTGTGTGTTACGCATCCCTATCTATAGGAGATAAGGTGAGTCTAATAACTATTTAATAACTATTCTACCTAGTTAAAATAAATACAAAGTTGCCTGTAAAATAAAAATAAACCCTAAGCTAGATACAATGTAACTATTAGTTATATTGTAGCTAGCTTAGGGTTTATTTTATAGGTAAGTATTTAGTTTTAAATAGGAATAATTTATTTAAATTATATTTAAGTTAGGGGGTGTTAGGGTAAGGGTTAGACTTAGGTTTAGTGGTTAATAAATTTAATATAGTGTCGGCAACGTTGGGGGCGGCAGATTAGGGGTTAATAAATGTAGGTAGGTGGCGGCGGTGTAGGGGGGGGCAGATTATGGGTTAATAAGTATAATGTAGGTGGTGGCGGTGTAGGGGGGGCAGATTAGGGGTTAATAAATATAATGTAGGTGGTGGCGGTGTAGGGGGGCAGATTAGGGGTTAATAAGTATAATGTAGGTGGCAGCGGTGTAGGTGGGGCAGATTAGGGGTTAATAAATATAATGTAGGTGGTGGCGGAAGATTAGGGGTTAATAAGTATAATGTAGGTGGTGGTGGGCTCCGGGAGCGGTGGTTTAGGGGTTAATAATTTTATTTAGTTGCGGCAGGATCTGAGAGCGGCAGGATAGGGGTTAATAATTTTTATTTAGGTGGTGGCGGTGGCGGGACGGCAGATTAGGGGTTAATAAGTATAAAGTAGGTGGCGGCGGTGTAGGGGGGGCAGATTAGGGGTGTTTAGACTCAGGGTACATGTTAGGGTGTTAGGTGTAAACATTCCCATAGGAATCAATGGGATATCGGGCAGCAGCGAACATAAACTTTCGCTGCTTTCCGACTCCCATTGATTCCTATGGGTACGCAGGGCCGGAAAAGTGCTGAGCGTACCTGGTAGACTTTTGATAACTAGCAAAAGTAGTTTGGAACATCTGGAGTGACGTAAGCATCGATCTGTGTCGGACTGAGTCCGGCGGATCGTATGTTACGTCACTAAATTCTACTTTTGCCGGTCTGTAGGGTTTGATAACTAAGGCGAATCAGGCTCGCCACAAATACGCTGCGGAATTCCAGCGTATTTGCGGTTGACAGCTTGATAAATAGAGGCCAGAATCTCTGTATCATTACTGCAAACACACATACAACAAAAGAAAGAGTTTTACAAATGGAGCTTCTGTAACAGGTTTTTTTTCCGTTCTCTGAATATGTGATCTGGTGTGTGCGCTCGGTGGCCCCCCTTCTTCGCCCATAACATTCTTTAACACAGAGCAAGTTTTCTCACTGAATCTACAAAGCTGTGCTCACTGACAGTTTTATAATCCCCCTCCCTTTCTGGAGTGGATGTCTCTCTGTCTGAAATGCTTCTGTCCTGAACAGAAACTGTTAACCCTTTTTGTAGCTACTAAAGATGCAACAACAGTGTCTTCCACCGGCTCTGTATACATGCTGAACAGATTTATACTTAATATTACATTTCTGAATCTCAGCATTACTATCACAATGAGCAGCCCCATTTCCACAACACAATAATAGCAGCAATGATAAAATGCACAATTACTTTTAAGCACAGCACAGCATATATATTTTTTTTAAGCACAGCAAAGCATAAGCAAAAGCACCAACAAGTACCAATTCAGCTCCAGTGATAGGTAGACAAAATTCTATTATATGGCTATGTAAGGAAATTTCAACCCAGGTGAGACTTTAACTCACAGTAACACAGCGCTGCAACTTTGCACGAGGGGACTTAAACCACCCGTCAAATGCACGCTAACCAGGTGAGACTCTAACTCACCGTAATACAGCGATGCAACTTTGCGCGGGGGACTTGAACTGCCCGCCAAATGCACGCTAACTTTTGTGCCACAACCTGCGCCCTAGGCAGGACTTTAACCTGTCTAGCCTAGCAGGACTTTAACCTGTCTAGAGGGGTTAATTCAAATGCCGGCAGGACTCGAACCTCCGCAAACCTGCACCTTCACCACAGGAACCCCTTATCAATTATAAAAGGACTTTAACCCTTTATATATACACATATCACTAACACTTTTTTATAATAAAAATTTAGGTTCAGATTCACAGAGGGAAAAGTACAGTAAAAAGCACTTATCTACTTACCCAGTGCGAATCCCACGATCTGACACCAGAATTGTTAGGTGTTATTTTCAGGGGGGGGGGGGGGGAGTGTGTCAGTCACCACTTGGCCTGGATCCTATACTGTCATCTGGAAATTAATGGGTTACTTGTTGACGGGATATCCCAGAGAACAGGAATCAGACCACCCAGCAATCAGTATAACATCTGTTCTGTTTATTAGAAGATGAACAACACTTTTTATAGGCGATAGTTACAGCATACAGGGTTAAACAATGACGTGTTCATAACTACATCATCTCACACCATATTTCACATTGAAGAAACGAAACTAATTAAAATATAATTGGGTGAAAAGGAGTATTTCTATTGCATCCCAAAGCAAGGCAATGTGGGCATCTTATAGAGATATAGAAAAAGTGAGACAGCTTGCCTTCCTATCAGCTGGATATGTACAGCAAAGATTTGAACTTTTAACGGACACTCTTGTCACTAAGTATCTTTAGTCCTACATTGTATATGTAAATAGACAGCCTATTGTCTGCATTTTACTCTGTGTCTAGTTCAAAACGCCAGCTATACCGGCCTTATACTATACGGTACTGAGTACATTCAAACTTACAATCTATAACATCTAGTACACTATATGCAATTTTATTTCATTATTGCATATAACGTTTTGTTCACTAGTATAATTATATCACTGGCGCACTGATTTATGACTTTTGTAAATCTTATAGAGATAACTGGCTTCCAGGTGCATCGCCAGGAACATCCACAAGGCCATTCTAGCTATACAAATATTCATAACATCTACATATTTCTTGATACCTAATAAGCTGTTAGAATAAACCTTTATTAGACAAATGCCTAAGACAAAATGGCAACTAAAACAAGATGGCGTCGGTAAGGCTAACATATCCTAACAACAGTAATGCGTGAGTGTGTAGCAGTTTTACGTCTGTATAGTGAGCTCTGTTTATTACAGTAACGTGTGAGTGTGTACAGTTTTAAGTCTGTATAGTGAGCTCTGCTTGTTACAGTAACGTGTGAGTGTGTACAGTTTTACGTCTGTATAGGGAGCTCTGCTTATTACAGTAACGTGTGAGTGTGTACAGTTTTACGTCTGTTTATTACAGTAACGTGTGAGTGTTACAGTTTTATGTCTGTATAGTGAGCTCTGCTTATTACAGTAACGTGTGAGTGTGTACAGTTTTACGTCTGTATAGTGAGCTCTCCTTATTACAGTAACATGTGAGTGTGTACAGTTTTACGTCTGTATAGTGAGCTCTGTTTATTACAGTAATGCGTGAGTGTGTACAGTTTTATGTCTGTATAGTGAGCTCTCCTTATTACAGTAACATGTGAGTGTGTACAGTTTTATGTCTGTATAGTGAGCTCAGTTTATTACCTACGTGTGAGTTACAGTTTTCCGTCTTTTAGTGAGCTCTGCTTTAACGTGTGAGTGGTGTACAGTTTTACGTTTGTATAGTGAGCTCTGTTTATTACAGTAACGTGAGTGTGTACAGTTTTACTTCTGTATAGTGAGCTCTGCTTATTACAGTAACGTCTGAGTGTGTACAGTTTTACTTCTTTATAGTGAGCTCTGCTTATTACAGTAATGTGTGAGTGTGTACAGTTTTATGTCTGTATAATGAGATCTGTTTATTACAGTAACGTGTGAGTGTGTACAGTTTTACGTCTGTATAGTGAGCTCAGTTTATTACAGTAACGTGTGAGTGTGTACAGTTTTACTTCTGTATAATGAGCTCTGCTTATTACAGTAACGTGTGAGTGTGTACAGTTTTACGTCTTTATAGTGAGCTCTGTTTATTACAGTAACGTGTGAGTGTGTACAGTTTTACGTCTGTATAGTGAGCTCTGTTTATTACAGTAACGTGAGTGTGTACAGTTTTACTTCTGTATAGTGAGCTCTGCTTATTACAGTAACGTGTGAGTGTGTACAGTTTTACGTCTTTATAGTGAGCTCTGCTTATTACAGTAACGTGTGAGTGTGTAAGGTCACATTAGACGAGGTTGCTTATGTTGCACAGTTTTAAGTCTTTATAGTGAGCTCTGCTTTTTAGGCATAGCAAGCTTTTTTGTTACTGTCCCTTAATTTCATTTTGTGATTGTTTATTTCAGGATCACTCAACTAAATTACAAGATGCATTGACAATATCTGCCTCCAGTTCAGGATCATATGTAATGAGTGCAACGCGTTACCCTGGACTTATATTTATTAGACATCTGGATCCCTGGAACAAACACATTGAGCTCAGAACATTATCACAGTCACATCTTCAGTAGATATCTGGATCCCGGGAACATACACAGCGAGCTCAGAGCATTATCCCAGTCACATCGTCAGTAGATATCTGGAATATACAGAGTGAGCTCAGAACATTATCTCTGTCACATCTTCAGTAGATATCTGGATCCCTGGAACATTCACAGTGAGCTCAGAACATTATCCCAGTCACATCTTCAGTAGACATCTGGAACATACACAGTAAGCTCAGAACATTATCCCAGTCACATCTTCAGTAGATATCTGGAATATACAAAGTGAGCTCAGAACATTATCTCTGTCACATCTTCAGTAGACATCTGGAACATACACAGTGAGCTCAGAACATTATCCCAGTCACATCTTCAGTAGATATCTGGAACATACACAGTGAGCTCAGAACATTATCCTAGTCAGTCACATCTTCAATAGACATCTGGAACATACACAGTGAGCTCAGAACATTATCCCAGTCACATCTTCAGTAGATATCTGGAATATACACAGTGAGCTCAGAACATTATCGCTGTCACATCTTCAGTATACACCTGGAACATACACAGTGAGGTCAGAACATTATCCCAGTCACATCTTCAGTAGATATCTGGAACATACACAGTGAGCTCAGAACATTATCCCAGTCACATCTTCAGTAGACATATGTATCCCTGGAACAAACACAGTGAGCTCAGAACATTATCCCAGTCACATCTTCAGTAGACATCTGTATCCCTGGAACAAACACAGTGAGCTCAGAACATTATCCCTGTCACATCTTCTGTAGACATCTGTATCACAGGAACACACACAGTGAGCTCAGAACATTATCCCAGTCACATCTACAGTAGACATCTGGATCCCTGGAACAAACACAGTGAGCTCAGAACATTATCCCAGTCACATCTTCAGTAGACATCTGTATCCCTGGAACAAACACAGTGAGCTCAGAACATTATCCCTGTCACATCTTCTGTAGACATCTTTATCACAGGAACATACACAGTGAGCTCAGAGCATTATCCCAGTCACATCTTCAGTATACATCTGTATCACAGGAACATACACAGTGAGCTCAGAACATTATCCCAGTCACCTCTTCAGTAGACATCTGTATCACAGGAACACACACAGTGAGCTCAGAACATTATCCCAGTCACATCTTCAGTAGACATCCGGATCCCTGGAACATACATAGTGAGCTCAGAACATTATCTCTGTCACAACTTCAGTAGATATCTGGATCCCTGGAACATACACAGTGAGCTCAGAACATTATCCCAGTCACATCTTCAGTAGACATCTGGTACATACACAGTGAGCTCAGAACATTATCCCAGTCACATCTTCAGTAGACATCTGGATCCCTGGAACAAACACAGTGAGCTCAGAACATTATCCCAGTCACATCTTCAGTAGACATTTGGATCCCTGGAACAAACACAGTGAGCTCAGAACATTATCCCTATCACATCTTCAGTAGACATCTTTATCACAGAAACATACACAGTGAGCTCAGAACATTATCCCAGTCACATCTTCAGTAGACATCTGTATCACTGGAACACACACAGTGAGCTCAGAACATTATCCCAGTCACATCTTCAGTAGACATCTGGATCCCTGGAACATACACAGTGAGCTCAGAACATTATCCCAGTTACATCTTCAGTAGATATCTGGAACTTACACAGTGAGCTTAGAACATTATCCCAGTCACATCTTCAGTAGACATCTGGATATCTGGAACATACACAGTGAGCTCAGAACATTATACCTGTCACATCTTCAGTAGACATCTGTCTCACAGGAACACACACGGTGAGCTCAGAACATTATCCCAGTCACATCTACAGTAGAGATCTGTATCACAGGAACATACACAGTGAGCTCAGCACATTATTCCAGTCACATCTTCAGTAGACATCTGTATCACAGGAACATACACAGTGAGTTCAGCACATTATCCGAGTCACATCTACAGTAGACATCTGTATCACAGGAACATACACAGTGAGCTCAGCACATTATCCCAGTCACATCTTCAGTAGACATCTGTATCACAGGAACACACACAGTGAGCTCAGAACATTATCCCAGTCACATCTACAGTAGACATCTGGATCCCTGGAACAAACACAGTGAGCTCAGAATATTATCCCAGTCACATCTTCAGTAGACATCTGGATCCCTGGAACAAACACGGTGAGCTCAGAACATTATCCCTGTCACATCTTCAGTAGACATCTGTATCACAGGAACATACACAGTGAGCTCAGAACATTATCCCAGTCACATCTTCAGTAGACATCTGTATCACAGGAACATACACAGTGAGCTCAGAACATTATCCCAGCCACATCTTCAGTAGACATCTGTATCACAGGAACACACACAGTGAGCTCAGAACATTATCCCAGTCACATCTTCAGTAGACATCTGGATCCCTGGAACATACACAGTGAGCTCAGAACATTATCCCAGTCATCTACTTTATAGGAACATACATAGTGAGCTGAGAACATTATCCCAGTCGCATCTTCAGTAGACATCTGGATCCCCGGAACATACAAAGTGAACTCAGAACATTATACCTGTCACATCTTCAGTAGACATCTGTATCACAGGAACACACACAGTGAGCTCAGAACATTATACCTGTCACATCTTCAGTAGACATCTGTATCACAGGAACACACACAGTGAGCTCAGAACATTATCCCAGTCATATCTTCAGTAAACATCTGTATCACAGGAACATACACAGTGAGCTCAGAACATTATCCAAGTCACATCTTCAGTAGACATCTGTATCACAGGACCACACACAGTGAGCTCAGACCATTATCCCATTCACATCTTCAGTAGACATCTGGATATCTGGAACATACACAGTGAGCTCAGAACATTATACCAGTCACATCTTCAGTAGACATCTGAATCCCTGGAACGTACACATTGAGCTCAGAACATTATCCCAGTCACATCTTCAGTAGACATCTGGATATCTGGAACATACATAGTGAGCTTAGAACATTATCCCAATCACATCTTCAGTAGACATCTGGATATCTGGACCATACTCAGTGGGCTCAGAGCAGGATTGTCCCAGTTTTAAGTAGCTACCAGTGCATAATGATCTAAGCAATTTAGTTCTAATAAAAAAATCATCCCAAATCTTCATCAATTATTCCCATAATTCTAAGAAATAAGTCCATTGGCCTCTTCTCTTATCGTAATCCACACAGTTGTATTCCCAGAGTCCATGGCTTCATTTGTGCATTTTCTGTCCTGCTTGCTGGGCCTTGGTTCTTGGGTTGCCATTAATGGAGTTTGGGTAGAGCTTCCACTCTTGGTTCCCCAGGCTCCTGAAGGTTGGGAGCTACCTTCATACCTTACACTCCTTATCCAATTTGCTAATGTTGGACCGTTAGTTGTAACTGTGATTCACAAACTCCGTCCTGGAACCCTGAGCGAAAAGCTGGTGATTTTTCTTCTTCTGGGAGTGGGAGTTATGGCCTGTGTGCTGTTGGCCTTCCTCTGGAAAGAGACAAGTTGGGTTGGGACATCCCTGAGAAGCACTGCTTTACTTGTTCTAATATTTTTCCTTGCATTGGTTGACTGTACATCATCTGTCACCTTCCTGCCCTATATGACCCGGCTCCATCCAGATTATCTCACATCTTACTTCATTGGGGAGGGACTGAGTGGCCTAATGCCTGCTCTGCTGGCTCTAGGACAGGGGGTAGGTGTAGTGAGCTGTGTCCCTTTAAATATTACAGAATCAAATGGGACCAGGGTTAACGATACTCTAGCAGTTCAGTACCATCCCGCTCGCTTCCCTGTTTGGGTGTTCTTTATGTTCTTGGCAGGTATGATGGGTACCTGTCTGCTAGCCTTTACCATCCTCAATAGAATGTCCTCGGAGAGTTGCCAGAGAAAGAGACTCTCAGAGGGGCCATGCCGTAATGTTGCTGAGCCGAAGCCAGTGATAGGAGAGGAGGAGAACAGACAGAAGTGTTCAAAGGCAATGGGTAGACCAGTAATGTATTCCTGGGGGAATAAACTGTTTATATTCCTTGTGCTTGCCTGGGTCAATGCTCTCACCAACTCTGTCCTGCCAGCTGTGCAGACCTATTCCTGCATGCCCTATGGAGGCCACATCTACCATCTAGCAGTGTCTCTTGCTGCCATGGCAAACCCACTTGCATGTGGCATCGCTATGTACTTTCCTGACAGGTAAGTTCAAATGTACTGAGATTTAAGGGACATGAAAAACACAGATAGAACATGCAATCTTAAATTACGTTCTAATTTACTTCTATTATCACATTTTTTCGTTCTGGTGGTATCTTTTGTTGAAAAACAGGGAGGTATGCTCAGGAGCGTGCACGTGTCTGGGCACTATAAGGCAGCAGTTTTACAATTTACAAGAGCACTAGATGGCAGCACTATTTCCTGCACTATAGTGCTCCAGACACCTAACTAACACCTAGATTACGAATTTTGCGTTAGAGGCTGTGCGGTGCTAACGAGCAGTTTATGCTCACCGCTCACTTACAGACAGCGCTGGTATTACGCATTTTTACAAGTCAGACAAGAAGTGAGCATTGAGCAAAATTTTGCTCCTTACCGCACTCCAATACCATATAAACATGCTCGTGCAATGGGGAGAGCCGGCTGAAAAAAAGTCTAACACCTGCAAAAAAGCAGCGTAAAACTCAGTAACGCTGCCCCATTGATTCCTATGGGGAAAAAAATTTATGTCTACACCTAACACACCTAACACCCTAACATGAACCGCGAGTCTAAACACCCCTAATCTTACACTTAATAACCCCTAATCTGCCGCCCCGACATCGCTGACACCTACATTATATTTATTAACCCCTAATCTGCCGCCTCAACATCGCCGACACCTACATTATATTTATTAACCCCTAATCTGCCTTCCCCAATGTCGCCGCAAGCTACCTACACTTCTTAACCCCTAATCTGCCGCCCCGCCCCAACGTCGCCGTCACTATAATATATAAACATATAAACATATAATAAACGAAGACTTCTTACAAAATGACGGTTCCTTTAAGCGACATCATCCAAGATGGTGTTCCTTGAATTCCGATTGGCTGATAGAATTCTATCAGCCAATCGGAATTCAGGAAGAAAAAATCCTATTGGCTGATGCAATCAGCCAATAGGATTGAAGTTCAATCCTATTGGCTGATCCAATCAGCCAATAGGATTGAGCTGACATTCTATTGGCTTTTCCAATCAGCCAATAGAATGCCAGCTCAATCCTATTGGCTGATTGCATCAGCCAATAGGATTTTTTCTACCTTAATTCCAATTGGCTGATAGAATTCTGTCAGCCAATTGGAATTGAAGGAACGCCATCTTGGATGACGTCACTTAAAGGAATTGTCATTTAGTAAGAAGACTTTGTTGGAAGAGGATGCTCCGCGCCGGATGGATGAAGATAGAAGATGCCGTCTGGATGAAGACTTCTGCCCGTCTGGAGGACCACTTCGCCCGGCTTGGATGAAGACTTCTCCCGGCTTCGTTGAGGACTTCGGCCCAGTTGGATGAAGACTTCTCCCGGTAAGGTGATCTTTAAGTGGTTAGTGTTAGGTTTTTTTTAAGGGGGTATTGGGTGGGTTTTAGAGTAGGGCTGTGTGGGTGGTGGGTTTTAATGTTGGGGGGGATTTGTACTTTTTTTTTTACAGTTAAAAGAGCTGATTACTTTGGGGCAATGCCCCGCAAAAGGCCCTTTTAAGGGCTATTTGTAATTTAGTATTGGGGGGCTTTTTTATTTTGTTAGGGGGATTAGAATAGGTGTAATTAGTTTAAAAATCTTGTAATTTGTTTATTATTTTCTGTAATTTAGTGTTGTTTTTTTGTACTTTAGCTAATTTTATTTAATTGTATTTAATTTTTTTTAATTTAGGGAATTAATTTAATTATAGTGTAGTGTTAGGTGTTATTGTAACTTAGGTTAGGTTTTCTTTTACAGGTACATTTGTATTTATTTTAACTATCTATCTATTGAGTACTTGTAAAGCGCAAACTAATCACCCGTGAGGGTCTCAAGGCGCTATGGGAGGGGGGGAGAGGGGGGCTAAGGGAAGACGATTCAGTCGAAGAGCCAGGTCTTGAGGTCCTTTCTGAAGTTTGTAAGGGAGGTGGATTGTCTGAGGTGCAGCGGGGGGAGTTCCATGACCTTGCTGCCATATAGGAGAAGGATTTTCCCCCAGCTGTTTTTTTCTTGATGCGGGGGATGACTGCGAGTGCTTGGTCGGCAGAGCGGAGTTGTCTGGAGGGGGTGTAGAAATTGACACGGTGGTTGATGTATTCAGGACCGATGTTTTGGAGGGCCTTGAATGCATGGGTTAGGAGCTTGAAGGTGATTCCCTTGTTGACGGGGAGCCAGTGTAGGTTCCTTAGGTGTTCGGTGATGTGGTTTTGGCGAGGGATGTCAAGGATGAGTCTGGCCAAGGTGTTCTGGATGCGTTGGAGTCGTTTCTGGAGCTTGATGGTGGAACCGGCGTAGAGTGCATTGCCGTAGTCCAGTCAACTACTGGTGAGGGCGTGGGTGACAGATTTTCTAGTTTCGGTGGGGATCCACTTGAAGATTTTTCGCAGTAGGTGGAGTATGTGAAAACAAGTCGAAGAGACGGCGTTGACTTGGCGGTCCATGGAAAGTGATGAGTCGAGGATGATGCCTAGATTTTGTGTGTGGTGTGTTGGAGTTGGAGGGTGTCCGAGGGCTGTGGGCCACCAGGAGTCATCCCATGCAGATTTGTTGTTTCCCGAGGAGGAGGATTTCGGTCTTGTAGGTGTTGAGTTTGAGACGGTTGTTGTTCATCCAGGTGGCGATTGCTGTAAGTTCTTTGTGGACATTTTTCTTGGCGGTGGCGGGGTCTCGGGTGAGTGAGATGATTAACGGTATCGTCGGCGTAGGAGACGATGTTGAGGTTGTGTTGTCGGACGATGGCGGTGAGGGGGGCCATGTAGATGTTGAAGAGGGTGGGGCTAAGAGAAGAGCCTTGGGGTACGCCGCAGCTGATTGCTGTGGGATTGGAGGAGAAGGGTGGGAGTCTGACTTTCTGGGTTCTGCCACTGAGGAAGGAGGTGATCCATTCCAGGGCTTTATTGCGGATGCCAGCATCGTGTAGGCACGTCAGGAGGGTGCTGTGGGCTACAGTGTCAAATGCGGCTGAGAGGTCTAGAAGAATGAGCGCGGCAGTCTCTCCTTGGTCGAGCAGGGTGCGGATGTTGTCTGTGGAAGCGAGGAGGGCGGTCTCGGTGCTCTGATTGCTCCTGAAACCGGATTGGGAGGGGTCCAAGATGTGGTTGGTTTCGATGTGGTCAACAAGTTGTGCGTTGATGGCCTTCTCGATTACTTTGGCTGGAAAGGGGAGAAGAGAGATGGGGCGGTAGTTTTTAGGATCTGTGGGGTCAGCTGTGGCTTTCTTCAGCAGGGGTTTCAGCTCTGCATGCTTCCAGTCTTCTGGGAAGGTGCCAGTTTTGATGGAGCAGTTTATGGTGAGGCAGAGTTTGTGGGCGAGGGTAAAACCCACTTGTGGTGCGGGCATGGGTCTGAGGGTGAACAAATGGATTCTGGAGTCGCAGTTAAAAAGTCAATGTATCAGCTTTATTATCCGTTAAAACAGGTATACAAAGTGTCTGCCCTTCAGTATGTAGTCAAGCTTACGTGTTTCGGCAGTTAAGCCGTAATCATAGCTCACAAAATCCCTCCTAACTAATGGGCTTTATAAAGGGTGTAAAAACATTTATTGGCTAAAGGGCAGTAACCAGTTTAACTCCTTCTTACCTGATTAACCATATGTATGCATGCAATCTAATAAATTTATTGCCAGATCAATACCTGTTTAGTATATAGACATTATTCTGTATAAAGTTCTAACCACAGTATTAGAGTGAATAAAGATAAATATATGATAATACCTAATACACAAAGACTCCCAAAGAATTACAGCTATTTTTGCATTGTACTGATCAGTTCCATTTCTTGTCAATCTGTACAAATCCCTAATTCCATGGCGGTCATTAGCCACTAGGTTTCAAAGTTTAACTTAATTCATATTATTAATTTATAATGAATTATTTTAAGTTTTAAAAGATTTATTATAACCCTATTCTAATAAACATGCCGGGGTCTAAGTGATAGGTATGCAAGGTACTTTATATCATTGTATGTATATATTAGGGATGGATCCCTAAAATTGAGAAACCAATTCTATACTCAAAAAATGTATTCTATGTCTCAATTCTTAATAGAGTATTAATACATACAAAATATAGAGTAGTTAAGTGTAATGAAGTATACACTACAGTGTTCACCCTAATACCAGTGATTAATGAGGTCATAGGCCGAATTTAGTATTTAGTCCTGTGGGATACCTGGTCCCCAATTTGAATATCCAAAACACCTCTTTTTTCACAAGTGCTGCCCCTCTGTCCCCCCTTCTATGTCCAGCATCCACTGTTTCTATTATAGTCCATTTGAAGTGTGTACTTTCCTTATTGTGGACCAATTTGAAATGCTGGACGAAAAGGGTGGTCAGTGTGCCTGCCTTGATATCCAAGAGGTGTTCTCTGATGCACACCCGTGTCTCCCTTGTTGTCATGCCTACATATTGTAGGTTGCAAGTCACACAACCTGCTAGGTATATAGAAAAACTACTCCTGCAGTTCATGCATTTTTTTTGTGGCTATAGCTTATATTAGTGACACTACATTTGAAACCTTCACCTATTGACAGGTGCTCACACGCCTTGCATGTGATGTTACTGCACCTGTATCTGAGGGTGCTCTAGAGTGGATAGATTTCATGATTCTGAGTGTGTCCTCCATGGTGAGGGGGCTCCAGGTAGTCCGTAGAAGGTGGCGCGGGTGGTGGGTTTGGGTGAGGTGGTGGTGGGTGGGTCGGCGGTGAGTGGTGAGTTCTGGAGCTCAAGGCTGTCATAGATGTTGATGATCTTGCGGTGGAAGTAAGTAGCAATGTTGTCGCAGAGGTCCTGGGAGGGTGGGATGTCATTAGTATCACTGTTAGGTTTGGAGAATTCCTTGATGACTGTGAACAGCTCTTTGCTGTTGTGGGTTTTGGCGTGGATTCTGTCTAGGATAGCAGTTTTCTTTGTGGTTTTGATGAGGTGGTGGTGGGTGGTGATGGCTTCTTTGTAGGTGGATTTGTCCGAGGGGGACTTGCTGGATCTCCATATTCTCTCTAATCGTCTGCAGTGGCATTTGGAGTCCTGGAGAGTGGGGGTGAACCAGCTGGCCTTGTTGGTGGGCTGGCGGCTGGACGGTTTCTTGAGGGGGCGAGGGTATTTGCGCAGTCTGTGATCCAGAGATGTAGGTGGTGGGCGGAGGAGTTGGCGTCAGTGGAGGTCACTGGGGGGGACTTGATCAGGGTGGAGTGCAGTTGTTCTTGGGTGATGTTGTTCCAGTTTCTGCGGGGCGGGTGGTGATGCTGGAGGTGCGTGGTGGGTTTGTTGAAGGAGAAGTGTTATCAGTGATGGTCAGTCCAGTGGAGTTCGGTTATGTGGTTGACTGAGATGTGGTTGCCTGCGGAGAAGATTGGGTCGAGGGTGTGTCCGGCTATGTTAGTTGGGGCGTTTACAAGTTGCTTCAGTCCAATGGTTCCAAGGTTTTCCAGGAGGTTGGTGGTGTTGTGGTCATTGGGGTTGTCTAGATGGAAGTTGAGGTCACCGAGTAGGATGTAGTCCTTTGAAGCGAGGGCGTGGGGTGCAAGGTGGTCGGTGATGGAGTCACAGAAGGTGGGACGCGGTCCTGGAG
Source organism: Bombina bombina (assembly GCF_027579735.1). Lineage (NCBI taxonomy): Eukaryota > Metazoa > Chordata > Amphibia > Anura > Bombinatoridae > Bombina > Bombina bombina. The sequence continues at coordinate 1,162,758,471 of NC_069503.1, forward strand.
GTCTGTAGATGAGGGTGCCGCGGAGGGTGGTGTTGTGGTTAACCTTGATTTTGAAGTGTAGATGTTCCCAGTCTGGTGAGTGATCATCTGAGGTGGTTGTGACTTGGATGGAGTGTTTGTGGATGATGGCAATGCCTCCTCCAGGTCGGTTGCTGCGGTCTTTGTGGGTGATTTTATAGCCATCAGGGATGGCGCTGGCGATGTCCGGCGCTGATGTGGAGTTGAGCCAGGTTTCGGTGAGGAAGGCGACGTCTGGGGAGGTGGAGTCGAGCAGGTTCCAGATTTCGATGGTGTGCTTGTGGATGGAGCGGGTGTTGAGGAGGATGCAGTTGAGGTTCTCCTGGCTATTTGAGTGAGGGATATTTGGTAGGTTTGTGGTCGGGAGGGCAGTGAAAGAGCAGTTGCAGCAGGTGAATGGTCCTTTGGTGTTCATTGGGGATGCAAGGTGGCATGCTGATGATTTACCGATGTTGAGAGAGCGAAGGGTGCTGGTGTTATAGCGGTGGCGGGTGCGGAGGTCATGGTTCATGGCGCTGGGTGCGGTCTAGGTGCTGACGGGCTTACCTTTGGTGCACAGCGACTGCAAGTATATAGAGCTGGGAGGGGGGAAGGGTTGGAGCAGGAAGTCAGAACAATACAGCAGCGCAGGGAGTCCCAGAAGGGACTGAGCAGAATAGCAGAGAATGCAAGTATATAGAGCTGGGAGTGGGGAAGGGTTGGAGCAGGAAGTCAGAACAATACAACTAGGTAGTTATTAAATAGTTAATAACTATTTAGGAACTATTCTACCTAGTTAAAATAAATACAAACTTGCCTGTAAAATAAAAATAAACCCTAAGCTAGCTACAATGTAACTATTAGTTATATTGTAGCTAGCTTAGGGTTTATTTTATAGGTAAGTATTTAGTTTTCAATAGGAATAATTTAGTAAATTATAGTAATTTTATTTAGATTTATTTTAATTATATTTAAGTTAGGAGGTGTTAGGGTTAGACTTAGATTTAGGGGTTAATAACTTTTATATGGTGGCGGCGACGTTGGGGGCGGCAGATTAGGGGTTAATAAATGTAGGTAGGTGTCAGCGATGTTAGGGACGGCAGATTAGGGGTTAATAATATTTAACTAGTGTTTGCGATGCGGGAGTGCATCGATTTAGGGGTTAATATATTTATTATAGTGGCGACAATGTCCGGTTCGGCAGATTAGTGGTTAAAAATTTTATTTTAGTGTTTGCGATGTGGGGGGGGCTCAGTTTAGGGGTTAATAGGTAGTTTATGGGAGTGTACTTTTTAGCACTTTAGTTAAGAGTTTTATGCTACGGCGTTGTAGTGTAAAACTCTTAACTAATGTGCAGGGCCGGTGCTAGGATTTTTGGCCACACAGGCGAGGATACATTTTGGTGCCCCCCCCCCCCCCATTACATACCATCGAAATTGCGCAAATGACAAGCAAGGATTCAGGAGGTGCAGAGATAAATCAGCACTAACATAAGGGACCTGTTTTAATACTAGTCCTGACACATTTCCCAATACAGTGCAGTTTTAGTGGGACATCAATATTATGTTATTTTACCATAGGCAGTAATTTATTACAAATAACCAAGACACATGAAGATAAATGTTGTTAGTTTAATTGTCACAAGGAGCAGTCCATATATATATATATAAATAAAATCATACCAGGGTTGATCACCTTACTACACACACACACAGACTATTTAGCTGATCACTACAAAAGAACATCATGAAAGTGATCACATTTCCCCTATTCAAATAAAAGCAGTTGAAATATTGTAAACAAAAAGGTGGAACAAGATAAAGTGAATCAGATCCCAATCAGATTATTTGATTCACTAAATGTACTTTGTGCGAGTATCTGATGGTGCAGCACCTATAGGATAATAAGATGGGCCCCTCCCAGAAAAGAAATACTCTCTCACACAAAGATATATATATATATATATAAATAAATAAATATATATACTGTATATATAATATCGTGTAGGCAGTGCAACAACTTTACTTCCCTGACTTGAGAACTTCACACTTATGTTTTGTTATTCTCACCTGTATTTCGAGCTAAATTAGTTTTGGGGCCGGAATGGAAACTCTGCTTTGTAAAGAAATCAACCTCCAAAGAAAACTTCACTGACTGAAACCTTCATTCCAGAGATACTTTTTTTATTTTGTTTAATATTGTATTTATTTATTAGAGGCTGAAAATATCAATCAGGACAATGTCACAATCAGCCCCAATAAAATACACCTAGGGATATAAATATTTTATCCTGTTGGATTGAGAATGAGATTTAATTGGTTTATGCATCATTCTCCATTGAATAAGACGAGGATTACTATATTATTATTAACAAATTATTAAGAATAAAAGCATCTCAAGCTTGAATTACAATGCAATGCTTTACTTAGAAATATGAATTGTACAAAAATAACCCAAACTAATGCAATTCCTGCAGTGTCAGCACTTTATGCTAATGTATGAATGACCAATGCAGTCAGCTGATGCAGATATACAGTGATAATAAGTTAGTTATAATGTAATCACATGATGTCCTCTTAGCCATAAGATTCTCCACTGATCACTGAAGTAAGAGGAACACTTATGACAGGGACAAGTGTGTGCATGTGCTGAACACAATACCAATGTGACCTCACCTGTATTTATATCAGTCTATGGTTGATTTTTTATGCACGTGCACATTTTTAGTCTGCTACTGTTTGTTAACCAAAAAGATTCTGCTTGGTGAGAGCATGTGACAGCTTGTACTTCTGGGCTGGGAAGGGACGGCTGGATGGGACCGCTAAAATGGGAGGAGACATATCTGCTTCCTACACCACCATAAGTTAAGATTTGGGGCCCTGCACTTAAATGACACATAGTAAACCCGGGACAACTCACTTGAGACACTGCAACAATTAACATGGCAAGATTAGATATTAACCTTAAAAAGTGGAAATAAATAACTGACTAAGGTCTAAGCTACATAACTTGTTTGGAGAAATACATTTTAGCATTTTTAGGGAAAGAGCACAAATCAGAAAACATAAGAATATTGGACTGGATTCCAATCATTTTTAATAATGAAAATAATAGAAAACGATCTGCACTGTTCCAGGACCTTTTGTGGAGAGTGTGGAAGGGTAATCATGATGTACACAGACAGTGTAACAGGAGCACACAAGTTTACTGTTTGTCACCTACCCTGTATGGTGATCAGCCCCAGTGTTTCTTCTTCATATTAGCAGCCAGGACCTGCGTCTCATCTAGAGAAGTCCAAGTTCGCCCGAGCAGCCTTCAGTGTGTACAGGAGGGACGGAATGTCAGGCACAATGTGAGCGGCCCCATAGTAACTAACACCGGGACTCACCGCTAAAACTCCGCGCTGGCTCCACCTCCCAGAGAGTTCCTGAATCCCGCGCTGCTGGTCCCGAGTAACCGGGAGTTTACACGCGCCTACGTGGGTGGGTGGGTCCGTGTGCCGGGCGGTATTGGTTGGTCAGGAGTCAGGACCGTGGGGGGGGGGGGGGTGTGCCATCACTGCCATGCGCTGCACTGCGTGCACAAATTGGCTGAGCCGCCTGAACCAAAATAGATAAAAGACTGTACTAAAAAAAATAAAAAATCAGGCTGCTCTAAATTGCGCCCCCTTGGTTGCCTTATACCAAACGCCGGCCCTGCTAATGTGGTACCAGACTTGACAGGAGAGGGTCTACCGCTCACTTTTTGTCAGACTCATAATACCGGCACTATGCAATTCCCATTGAAAAAAGAGGATATGCAATTTACGTAAGTGGATTTGCGGTATTTCCAAGTCTGGCCAAAAAAGTGAGCGGTACACCTGTACCTGCAAGACACGTAATACCAGCGGGCGTTAAAAAGCAGCGTTAGGACCAGCCAACGCTGCTTTGTAAGCCTAACGCACAACTCGTAATCTAGCCGTCTGTATCTCTTCAATAAAAGGTATCATGGGAATGAAGCAAATCTCATAATAGAAATACATTGGCAACTATTTTAAATTGTGAATTGCCAATAACTATCTTCTTAGATGTCCCCAGTGCCTGCTCTTGACTATTCGTTATAAATGGTGGTCACCAATGTGTGTTACAGGTCCCTGTGCAAGATGGGCATACTAACAGCATCAGGGACAGGAATCGGATGTTACATCATGAGTATGGCTATAAGGAGTCCTTGTCCTCCACTAATGCACGCTCACACAGGAGGCATTCTCATTGTAAGTACCCACCTGTATGGCACATAGGGAGAACACATTATGTACCCACCTGTATGGCACATAGGGAGAACACATTATGTACCCACCTGTATGGCACATAGGGAGAACACATTATGTACCCACCTGAATGGCACATAGGGAGAACACATTATGTACCCACCGGTATGGCACATAGGGAGAACACATTATGTACCCACCTGTATGGCACATAGGGAGAACACATTATGTACCCACCTGAATGGCACATAGGGAGAACACATTATGTACCCACCTGTATGGCACATAGGGAGAACACATTATGTACCCCTGAATGGCACATAGGGAGAACACATTATGTACCCACCTGTATGGCACATAGGGAGAACACATTATGTACCCACCTGTATGGCACATAGGGAGAACACATTATGTACCCCTGAATGGCACATAGGGAGAACACATTATGTACACACCTGTATGGCACATAGGGAGAACACATTATGTACCCACCTGTATGGCACATAGGGAGAACACATTATGTACCCACCTGTATGGCACATAGGGAGAACACATTATGTACCCACCTGTATGGCACATAGGGAGAACACATTATGTACCCACCTGTATGGCACATAGGGAGAACACATTATGTACCCACCTGTATGGCACATAGGGAGAACACATTATGTACCCACCTGTATGGCACATAGGGAGAACACATTATGTACCCACCTGTAGGGCACATAGGGAGAACACATTATGTACCCACCTGTATGGCACATAGGGAGAACACATTATGTACCCACCTGTATGGCACATCGGGAGAACACATTATGTACCCACCTGTATGGCACATAGGGAGAACACATTATGTACCCACCTGCATGGCACATAGGGAGAACACATTATGTACCCACCTGTATGGCACATAGGGAGAACACATTATGTACCCACCGGTATGGCACATAGGGAGAACACATTATGTACCCACCTGTATGGCACATAGGGAGAACACATTATGTACCCACCTGTATGGCACATAGGGAGAACACATTATGTACCCACCTGTATGGCACATAGGGAGAACACATTATGTACCCACCTGTATGGCACATAGGGAGAACACATTATGTACCCACCTGTATGGCACATAGGGAGAACACATTATGTACCCACCTGTATGGCACATAGGGAGAACACATTATGTACCCCTGAATGGCACATAGGGAGAACACATTATGTACCCACCTGTATGGCACATAGGGAGAACACATTATGTACCCACCTGTATGGCACATAGGGAGAACACATTATGTACCCACCTGTATGGCACATAGGGAGAACACATTATGTACCCACCTGTATGGCACATAGGGAGAACACATTATGTACCCACCTGTATGGCACATAGGGAGAACACATTATGTACCCACCTGTATGGCACATAGGGAGAATACATTATGTACCCACCTGTATGGCACATAGGGAGAACACATTATGTACCCACCTGTAGGGCACATAGGGAGAACACATTATGTACCCACTTGTAGGGCACATAGGGAGAACACATTATGTACCCACCTGTATGGCACATCGGGAGAACACATTATGTACCCACCTGTATGGCACATAGGGAGAACACATTATATACCCACCTGTATGGCACATAGGGAGAACACATTATGTACCCACCTGTATGGCACATAGGGAGAACACATTATGTACCCACCTGTATGGCACATAGGGAGAACACATTATGTACCCACCTGTATGGCACATAGGGAGAACACATTATGTACCCACCTGTATGGCACATAGGGAGAACAAATTATGTACCCACCTGTATGGCACATAGGGAGAACACATTATGTACCCACCTGTATGGCACATAGGGAGAACACATTATGTACCCACCTGTATGGCACATAGGGAGAACACATTATGTACCCACCTGTATGGCACATAGGGAGAACACATTATGTACCCCCTGTATAGCACAGAGAGAGAGAACACATTATGTACCCCCTGTATAGCACAGAGAGAGAGAGAGAGAGAGAGAGAGAGAGAGAACACATTATGTACCCCCTGTATAGCACACAGAGAGAGAGAGAACACATTATGTATCCCCTGTATAGCACAGAGAGAGAGAGAGAACACATTCTGTATCCCTGTATAGCACAGAGAGAGAACACATTATGTACCCCTGTATAGCACAGAGAGAGAGAGAACACATTATGTACCCACCTGTATGGCACATAGGGAGAACACATTATGTACCCACCTGTATGGCACATAGGGAGAACACATTATGTACCCACCTGTATGGCACATCGGGAGAACACATTATGTACCCACCAGTATGGCACATAGGGAGAACACATTATGTACCCACCTGTATGGCACATAGGGAGAACACATTATGTACCCACCTGTATGGCACATCGGGAGAACACATTATGTACCCACCTGTATGGCACATAGGGAGAACACATTATGTACCCACCTGTATGGCACATTGGGAGAACACATTATGTACCCACCTGTCTGGCACATAGGGAGAACACATTATGTACCCACCTGTAGGGCACATAGGGAGAACACATTATGTACCCCTGTATGGCACATAGGGAGAACACATTATGTACCCCTGTATGGCACATAGGGAGAACACATTATGTACACACCTGTATGGCACATAGGGAGAACACATTATGTACCCACCTGAATGGCACATAGGGAGAACACATTATGTACCCACCTGTATGGCACATAGGGAGAACACATTATGTACCCACCTGTAGGGCACATAGGGAGAACACATTATGTACCCACCTGTATGGCACATAGGGAGAACACATTATGTACCCACCTGTATGGCACATAGGGAGAACACATTATGTACCCACCTGTATGGCATATAGGGAGAGATAGAGAGAGAACACATTATGTACCCCTGTATAGGACAGAGAGATAGAGAGAGAACACATTATGTACCCCTGTATAGCACAGAGAGAGAGAGAGAGAACACATTATGTACCCCTGTATAGCACAGAGAGAGAGAGAGAGAGAGCACATTATGTACCCCTGTATAGCACATAGGGAGAGATAGAGAGAGAACACATTATGTACCCCTGTATAGCACAGAGAGATAGAGAGAGAACACATTATGTACCCCTGTATAGCACAGAGAGAGAGAGAGAGAGAGAGCACATTATGTACCCCTGTATAGCACATAGGGAGAGATAGAGAGAGAACACATTATGTACCCCTGTATAGCACAGAGAGATAGAGAGAGAACACATTATGTACCCCTGTATAGCACAGAGAGAGAGAGAGAGAACACATTATGTACCCCTGAATAGCACAGAGAGAGAGAACACATTATGTACCCCCTGTATAGCACAGAGAGAGAGAGAGAGAGAGAGAGAGAGAGAGAACACATTATGTACCCCCTGTATAGCACACAGAGAGAGAGAGAGAACATTATGTACCCCTGTATAGCACAGAGAGAGAGAGAACACATTATGTACCCCCTGTATAGCACAGAGAGAGAGAGAGAGAGAGAGAACACATTATGTACCCCTGAATAGCACAGAGAGAGAGAACACATTATGTACCCCCTGTATAGCACAGAGAGAGAGAGAGAACACATTATGTACCCCTGTATAGCACAGAGAGAGAGAACACATTATGTACCCCCTGTATAGCACAGAGAGAGAGAGAGAACACATTCTGTACCCCTGTATAGCACACAGACAGAGAGAGAGAGAGAGAGAGAACACATTATGTACCACTGTATAGCACAGAGAGAGAGAGAGAGAGAGAGAGAACACATTATGTACCCCCTGTATAGCACAGAGAGAGAGAGAGAACACATTATGTACCCCCTGTATAGCACAGAGAGAGAGAGAACACATTATGTACCCCTGTATAGCACAGAGAGAGAGAGAGAGAGAGAGAACACACTATGTACCCCCTGTAGAGCACAGAGAGAGAGAGAGAACACATTATGTACCCCCTGTATAGCACAGAGAGAGAGAGAGAACACATTATGTACCCCTGTATAGCACACAGAGAGAGAGAGAACACATTATTTACCCCTGTATAGCACACACAGAGAGAGAGAGAACACATTATGTACCCCTGTATAGCACACAGAGAGAGAGAGAGAACACATTATGTACCCCTGTATAGCACACAGAGACAGAGAGAGAACACATTATGTACCCCTGTATAGCACACAGAGACAGAGAGAGAACACATTATGTACCCCTGTATAGCACAGAGAGAGAGAGAGAACACATTATGTACCTCTGTATAGCACAGAGAGAGAGAGAACACATTATGTACCTCTGTATAGCACAGAGAGAGAGAACACATTATGTACCCCCTGTATAGCACAGAGAGAGAGAACACATTATGTACCTCTGTATAGCACAGAGAGAGAGAACACATTATGTACCCCTGTACAGCACAGAGAGAGAGAGAGAGAACACATTATGTACCCCTGTATAGCACAGAGAGAGAGAGAGAGAGAGAACACATTATGTACCTCTGTATAGCACAGAGAGAGAGAACACATTATGTACCCCCTGTATAGCACAGAGAGAGAGAGAGAGAGAACACATTATGTACCTCTGTATAGCACAGAGAGAGAGAGAGAAAGAACACATTATGTACCCCTGTATAGCACAGAGAGAGAGAAAGAACACATTATGTACCCCTGTATAGCACAGAGAGAGAGAGAGAGAGAGAACACATTATGTACCTCTGTATAGCACAGAGAGAGAGAACACATTATGTACCCCTGTATAGCACAGAGAGAGAGAGAGAGAGAGAACACATTATTTACCCCTGTAAAGCACAAAGAGAGAGAGAGAACACATTAAGTACCCCTGTATAGCACAGAGAGAGAGAGAGAACACATTATGTACCTCTGTATAGCACAGAGAGAGAGAACACATTATGTTCCCCCTGTATAGCACAGAGAGAGAGAGAGAGAACACATTATGTATCCCCTGTATAGCACAGAGAGAGAGAGAGAGTGAGTGAGAGTGAGTGTGTGAGAGAGAGAGAGAGAGAGAGAGAGAGAGAGAACACATTATGTACCCCTGTATAGCACAGAGAGACAGAACACATTATGTACCCCTGTAAAGCACAGAGAGAGAGAGAGAACACATTAAGTACCCTTGTATAGCACAGAGAGAGAGAGAGAACACATTATGTACCCCTGTATAGCACAGAGAGAGAGAGAGAGAGAGAACACATTATGTACCCCTGTATAGCACAGAGAGAGAGAGAGAACACATTATGTATCCCCTGTATAGCACAGAGAGAAAGAGAGTGAGAGAGTGAGAGTGAGAGAGTGAGAGTGAGTGAGTGAGAGTGAGTGTGAGAGAGAGAGAGAGAGAGAGAGAGAACACATTATGTACCCCCTGTATAGCACAGAGAGAGAGAGAGAACACATTATGTACCCCCTGTATAGCACAGAGAGAGAGAGAGAACACATTATGTACCCCCTGTATAGCACAGAGAGAGAGAGAGAACACATTATGTACCCCTGTATAGCACAGAGAGAGAGAGAGAGAGAGAGATAACACATTATGTACCCCCTGTATAGCACAGAGAGACAGAGAGAGAGAACACATTATGTACCCCTGTAAAGCACAGAGAGAGAGAGAGAACACATTAAGTACCCCTGTATAGCACAGAGAGAGAGAGAGAGCACATTATGTACCCCTGTATAGCACACAGAGAGAGAGAGAGAACACATTATGTACCCCTGTATAGCACAGAGAGAGAGAGAGAACACATTATGTACCCCTGTATAGCACACAGAGAGAGAGAGAGAACACATTATGTACCCCTGTATAGCACACAGAGAGAGAGAGAGAACATATTATGTACCCCTGTAAAGCACAGAGTGAGAGAGAGAACACATTATGTATCCCCTGTATAGCACAGAGAGAGAGTGAGAGTGAGTGTGAGAGAGAGAGAGAGAGAGAGAACACATTATGTATACCTGTATAGCACAGAGAGACAAAGAGAGAGAACACATTATGTACCCCTGTAAAGCACAGAGAGAGAGAGAGAACACATTAAGTACCCCTGTATAGCACACAGAGAGAGAACACATTATGCACCCCCTGTATAGCACAGAGAGAGAGAGAGAACACATTATGTACCCCCTGTATAGCACAGAGAGAGAGAGAGAACACATTATGTATCCCCTGTATAGCACAGAGAGAGAGAGTGAGAGAGTGAGAGTGAGTGTGAGAGAGAGAGAGAACACATTATGTACCCCCTGTATAGCACAGAGAGACAGAGAGAGAGAGAGAACACATTAAGTACCCCTGTATAGCACACAGAGAGAGAGAGAACACATTATGTACCCCCTGTATAGCACAGAGAGAGAGAGAGAGAACACATTATGTACCCCTGTATAGCACAGAGAGAGAGAGCACATTATGTACCCCCTGTATAGCACAGAGAGAGAGAGAGTATGAGAGTGAGAGAGTGAGTGAGAGAGTGAGTGAGAGTGAGTGTGAGAGAGAGAGAGAGAGAGAGAACACATTATGTTCCCCTGTATAGCACAGAGAGAGAGAAAACAAACACATTATGTACCTCTGTATAGCAGAGAGAGAGAGAGAGAGAACACATTATGTACCCCCTGTATAGCACAGAGAGAGAGAGAGAGAACATATTATGTACCCCCTGTATAGCACAGAGAGAGAGAGAGAGAACATATTATGTACCTCTGTATAGCACAGAGAGAGAGAACACATTCTGTACCCCTGTATAGCACAGAGAGAGAGAACACATTATGTACCCCTGTATAGCACACACAGAGAGAGAGAGAGAACACATTATGTACCCCTTGTATAGCACAGAGAGAGAGAACACATTATGTACCCCTGTATAGCACAGAGAGAGAGAGAGAGAACACATTATGTACCCCTGTATAGCACACAGAGAGAGAGAGAGAACACATTATGTACCCCTGTATAGCACAGAGAGAGAGAGAGAGAGAACACATTATGTACCCCTGTATAGCACAGAGAGAGAGAGAGAGAACACATTATGTACCCCCTGTATAGCACAGAGAGACAGAACACATTATGTACCCCTGTATAGCACAGAGAGAGAGAGAGAACAAATTATGTACCCACCTGTATGGCACATAGGGAGAGAGAGAGAACACATTATGTACCCCTGTATAGCACACAGAGAGAGAGAGAGAGCACATTATGTACCCCTGTATAGCACAGAGAGAGAGAGAGAGAACACATTATGTACCCCTGTATAGCACACAGAGACAGAGAGAGAACACATTATGTACCCCTGTATAGCACACAGAGAGAGAGAGAGAACACATTATGTACCCCTGTATAGCACAGAGAGAGAGAACACATTATGTACCCCTGTATAGCACAGAGAGAGAGAGAGAGAACACATTATGTACCCCCTGTATAGCACAGAGAGAGAGAGAGAGAACATATTATGTACCTCTGTATAGCACAGAGAGAGAGAACACATTCTGTACCCCTGTATAGCACAGAGAGAGAGAACACATTATGTACCCCTGTATAGCACACACAGAGAGAGAGAACACATTATGTACCCCTTGTATAGCACAGAGAGAGAGAACACATTATGTACCCCTGTATAGCACAGAGAGAGAGAGAGAGAACACATTATGTACCCCTGTATAGCACACACAGAGAGAGAGAGAGAACACATTATGTACCCCTGTATAGCACAGAGAGAGAGAGAGAGAACACATTATGTACCCCTGTATAGCACAGAGAGAGAGAGAGAGAACACATTATGTACCCCCTGTATAGCACAGAGAGACAGAACACATTATGTACCCCTGTATAGCACAGAGAGAGAGAGAGAACAAATTATGTACCCACCTGTATGGCACATAGGGAGAGAGAGAGAACACATTATGTACCCCTGTATAGCACACAGAGAGAGAGAGCACATTATGTACCCCTGTATAGCACAGAGAGAGAGAGAGAGAACACATTATGTACCCCTGTATAGCACACAGAGACAGAGAGAGAACACATTATGTACCCCTGTATAGCACACAGAGAGAGAGAGAGAACAAATTATGTACCCACCTGTATGGCACATAGGGAGAGAGAGAGAACACATTATGTACCCCTGTATAGCACACAGAGAGAGAGAGAGAGCACATTATGTACCCCTGTATAGCACAGAGAGAGAGAGAGAGAGAGAGAACACATTATGTACCCCTGTATAGCACACAGAGACAGAGAGAGAACACATTATGTACCCCTGTATAGCACACAGAGAGAGAGAGAGAACACATTATGTACCCGCTGTATAGCACACAGAGACAGAGAGAGAACACATTATGTTCCCCTGTAAAGCACAGAGATAGAGAGAGAGAGAACACATTATGTACCCCTGTATAGCACAGAGAGAGAGAGAGAGAACACATTATGTACCCCTGTATAGCACAGAGAGAGAGAGAGAGAACACATTATGTACCCCCTGTATAGCACAGAGAGAGAGAGAGAACACATTATGTACCTCTGTATAGCACAGAGAGAGAGAGAGAGAGAGAGAGAGAGAGAACACATTATGTACCTCTGTATAGCACAGAGAGAACACATTATGTACCTACTGTATAGCACACAGAGAGAGAGAGAACACATTATGTACCCCCTGTATAGCACAGAGAGAGATAGTGAGAGAGAGAGTGAGTATGAGAGTGAGTGAGAGAGTGAGTGAGACAGTGAGAGAGTGAGTGAGAGTGAGTGTGAGAGAGAGAGAGAGAGAGAGAGAGAGAGAGAGAACACATTATGTACCCCTGTATAGCACAGAGAGAGAGAGAACACATTATGTACCTCTGTATAGCAGAGAGAGAGAGAGAGAGAACACATTATGTACCCCCTGTATAGCACAGAGAGAGAGAGAGAGAGAGAACACATTATGTATCCCCTGTATAGCACAGAGAGAGAGAGAGAGTGTGAGAGAGTGAGTGAGAGAGTGAGTGAGTGAGAGTGAGTGTGAGAGAGAGAGAGAGAGAACACATTATGTACCCCTGTATAGCACAGAGAGAGAGAGAGAACACATTATGTACCCCTGTATAGCACAGAGAGAGAGAGAGAGAACACATTCTGTACCCCTGTATAGCACAGAGAGAGAGAGAACACATTATGTACCCCTGTATAGCACAGAGAGAGAGAACACATTATGTACCCCTGTATAGCACAGAGAGAGAGAGAGAGAGAGAACACATTATGTACCCCCTGTATAGCACAGAGAGAGAGAGAGCATTATGTACCCCTGTATAGCACAGAGAGAGAGAGGACACATTATGTACCCCTGTATAGCACAGAGAGAGAGAGAACACACTATGTACCCCCTGTATAGCACAGAGAGAGAGAGAACACATTATGTACCCCTGTATAGCACACAGAGAGAGAGAGAGAACACATTATGTACCCCTGTATAGCACACAGAGAGAGAACACATTATGTACCCCTGTATAGCACACAGAGAGAGAGAACACATTATGTACCCCTGTATAGCACACAGAGAGAGAGAGAGAACACATTATGTACCCCTGTATAGCACAGAGAGAGAGAGAGAACACATTATGTACCCCTGTATAGCACACACAGAGAGAGAGAACACATTATGTACCCCTGTATAGCACAGAGAGAGAGAGAGTGTGTGTGAGTGAGAGAGAGAGAGAGAGAACACATTATGTACCCCTGTATAGCACAGAGAGAGAGAGAG